>NC_141249.1:5271416-5488916 GCF_054856555.1 Leptonotus elevatus
AATAGCTTTTACATTAATTTCTTGGGGGAAAATAGGGCTTTATTCTCATAACTTTGTGTTTTTTTCCTCTTTTTTTAAATAAAAGAAAAGAAAGAAGAAGAAGCTTTTTCATTCCTATGACATTTATGAGAACTTCCTTTCTGTTGTTACCCTCTAAGTCAGGGATGCTCAAGTTCGGTCCCCGAGAGCCCCTATCCAGCCTGTTTTCCATGTTTCTCTCCACTAACACACCTGATTCATGATCAGGATCGTTATTAGACTTCTGCAAAGCTTGCTGAACTTCTAAATAATAACAAATTACTTAACTTATAACAAATAACTGGCTGTGAGGTATTGGACGGGCCCAACGCCAATTTAGCATTTGGGCGTCTAATTTCCCATTGTGTCATTCCGTGCACAGCGCGTGGCATGACACTACAGGAAAGACGTTTTTTAATACGTTTTTTAAGATGTTTGTTTTTTAATATTGGCCACTGTTGTGTGGCCCCCCCCAAGAGCATGTTGTGACGATTCTGGTGATGATATCCAGTGCTTTCCATTTTGAAATCAAAATATAGATTAACTTGAGTACCTGCAAACTTTTCCTTCAGGTACGACTATGAGGAGGTCGACTCGGATGCTGCCAACAAAATGATCAAGGACCTGGAAACGGCAATGTTCAACCCGTCATTTGTGGGGACAAAGTTGTCATCGGGTGATAAAACGTATGAGGTGGCAGTTGCAGACAACTTTGCTTACACAGATCCTGTGGATGGAAGCGTTTCCAAAAACCAGGTCGGGAATCTGAAAAGAACAGCCATATGAAAATTGTCAGATCTTTTTTTTAATCTTGTTATGAATGCATTCCACTCAGGAAGAGTGTAAATACTTAATGCATTTCCATTGATTTGACTTGTCCTCTTACCATTGCTGAACTTTCCTGTTCTCTCAGGGTCTCAGGATCATCTTCGCTGACGGTTCTCGGATTATTTTCCGTCTCAGCGGCACTGGCAGTGCAGGCGCAACTGTCAGGCTTTATATTGATAGCTACGAGAAGGACCCCCAGAAGATTTACCAGGACCCTCAGGTCAGAACCGTTTACACTATATAAAGCCTGAATCATGAAATATAGGAGAGAAAATTCAGATTCTCTGTAAATAAGGTTTTTATTGGTTATTTTGAACAATCGAATTTGCACTTTTATACCTGTCCAAAATATTATAATAATAATAATAATAATAATAAACAGACATATCAAACATATTAGTATTTCCAAAAATCAGAAAGAACGTTTTCCACTATTAATAAGTATAGGTGTCTCTCCTTTCTCAATTGGGGCGATCTTGCAAGGTCGCTGGAAAAGGCATCAGCTGGGTGACACTGGCAGACCCAGAGGGGAGGCCGGGGTGGCACTGGCCCTCCCTCAAATGTGATTGGACCCCTGCAGGCACTAATTGATTGACATATCACAGCGTCAGCGCATTGGCGCCACACGCCTTGCAATGCAACCTGCCAGCATTTTTTTTTTTCAATCAGACGGCTACTAATTGTTATGCCCCTTCTGCACAGCGCTATTTACCACAAACTGTTGTATTCCACCTCACTAAGAGTCCAATCAAGATTAAAACAGGTTTTTGGCAATGTCATGTTGGTTTTCCTGTGAGACATGAGTGACTGTTTAAAATAACTTTTATGGTCAGATAGATTGTTTTGGACAGACATCAATACATTAACGTTGTTTTGCAAAAGCTAAAAATAAATGCATGAGCTGATTGACGAACGGAGACATGAAACAGGAAACAGAAGTACGGAGCAGCCTTCCGAATTAAAAGCCCAGATTTCAAAATAAGATATTTTAACATCACACACAAAACAGCTTGAAGAATACTTAACACTTAGTACAGTACATATATGCCCTAACGTTTTTAGTCTAGAAGTGGAGGATTTATTAATAACATTGATAACATTATGTGGCTGTAAATAAAGTAGTAGTGCGAGGAACAAATGTATTGTTTTTTTCATAGGGTGTGTGGAAAATGAAAAAGAGGGATTTAATGTGACTTGTTCCTTAAAATTAAACTAATGTATTAAAATTATATTCATGTTAAACACTGATGTTAATTATTTCATAGACTTTGAATGTTTTTGTACATTGTTAATAAACAGCACATTATGTGCAAAAATCTCCTGCGTGCTTAATATGTACTTACCGGTAAATATATTTCAACATTTATAGACTCCGATTGAAAATAATTTATTATGAAACAAATTATTTGGCATAATCTTTGCATGCCCTGGAGTATCTGAGAGACCCCACACACACCACCTCCACCACATTTATAAAAGTGCTGGGTGATACTGCCCTCTAATGGATTATCTATGCAATGCATGTCTCAGATCATATACGTCAGGGATTTAATGGGGAAAACAATTATTTACTCATGAAATAGAGGGTTCAGAAAGTCTTGTATTTAATATGATACGTTTGGCTTTATAGGATTAAATTAATAGCGGTGAGAGAGATCAGCCATCTTTTTTTTGGTCTTGTCCTCATTCCAGTCGTGGGTGAGCTTTTTGATATGATTAATTCTTAACGGATAGTTGCCCAATCCAGTTCCCCAAGCCCAAGACCTCATCCACCCAAAGGGTTGGAGTTCATAGTCCAGATTGTCAGCACAAATCATATGGTTCATTCAGTTGTGGTGCACATGTGCATTTTTTTTTTTTTTACTAAATGTGTATCGTGGCTTTGTGCAGGTGATGTTGGCACCCTTGGTAGACATCGCCTTGAAGGTTTCGCAGCTTCATGAGAAGACTGGACGCACTGGCCCCACTGTGATCACATGATTCCTCTGCCACATTGCCTCCAGTCCGCAATGATTACCTTTTAGTCTTCTGTATTTACTTAAGTCATTGGCTGACCTACAAATGAACTGGACAAAACACAGGATAAGGTTTACACTGCCATATTTCAGTTAGTGTGTGGAATTTTCACTAAAAAGGAAAACTTGTTCATTGAAATGCCTTAGACAGACATGTTGACTTTAATTCCTGTAGCATTAAAAAAAAAAAGTTTAAAAAAAATGTATATAAGAAAATCAACGTCTACTGCATGATCTATTGTGTTGTCCAGTTTGCTCTCAAACACTGTGACAAACAAGTAACTGACTGGAAATCCGAAAGTTTCATTCGTCCTAGTCTTTCATCTTGATGGACCTGGTGCCTTCCCCTCTTCTTTCAGACTAGACAGAACCATAAAACCCCAAAGAAAGCAATGTGAAGATGATGCACTAAAAATAAATTACAAATAAAGTAACCTTTATGATCATTAATAATTGTGGTCCTGTGTTGAATTAGATTTACTACATTTACTCTTCCAAATTTGGAGTTGCACATGGATTTTCCCCTCTCATGTCCATTTCATTGAATACACCTACATCATAAGACGATGTATCAAAAATGATACCCTTACAAAAATGTCATGTTTATTAAACAAACATCAAAATAGCATTAATCTTCTTTTTTTCCCACTACTGTATGTTGAAGAATGAATTATAATTAGTGAGTATAACTACATGAGTTTTGTACTGTGGTGAGCAAAGTTTTGGTTCAGTCTTCCTGGTGAATCAACTCCATAAGCCTCCCAAGAGTTTCTTTAGGTGGTTAAAGAAACATAAATCCAATTCAAATTTGCTTCCTGTGCAGTTTTCCTACAACGAGATGGTCTGTATAATCCTGAAAAATGTTGCACGTAAAAAAAAAGAAAGAAAAAAAAATGGACCGTTTGTGAGCCAAATTGGAGTCAACTCGCACAACTGCCATATCTGGACTGAAATTGGCTGCAATTTGCTTAATAGGAGTAAGGGTTAAAACTCAGGTGCAGGAAGGCGGCATGTTTCCCTCTGAACATGACAGGGAAAATTGGCCTTAATCACAAATGGTATACTTTGAAACAATTTATGTCATACATGTCAATGTGTCGTGCCTATGACCATCAGTTCACTAATCCCTCACCAAAGCATGTGGGTTAGTTAGGTTAAAGTTCTTGAGCTGGGATTAGTCATTCAGGTTGTGTTTTCCAGCGAAAGAGTTTGATGTATAACTACGATGCGTATTTCGCATTTGCTGGGATTGGTGAAAACCTTTGGGACAGCTGTGTAGAAGTCTTTCAACGTTGTTCAGACCCATCATGATGTCCTGGGCATCATGATTGCATTGCACAAGGGCCTAGTAATGTAAAATGTCTTCCTCTTGTGTGAATGTCGCTAATGGCACCCAGGCTGTATTTGGATTGGCTGTCATTACATCATGTAATCACACAAAGGATTACATTAAGATGGTCTGCTCTGCTGCTATTAAGAGACCAAATGACCTTTTGGAGAGCTGGAATGGCGCCATGTTTACAGAGGGACCCATTCAGTTCACCAGAGAAAAGTGGGAAACATGGCAGACAAAGACGTCATTCTCAAAACTACTAAAAAGGTTAACGAATACAAAAGTTTCAGATTTCCTGCTTGGCATCTTGTGATTTTCTCTTTGAGACGCTTCTTTAAACTGTATACGACAGTTTGGTTTCCAACCTTTTCTATGCTCTGTAACTCTCTAAAACTTTATTATAATTGAAAGTTAGCAATGGTGAAGAATTGCGTTGTTCAATACCAAGACTTTTTCCTAACATATTCAATGCGAGCCCCACTAGCCTGAATATACTATTGTGATTAATTTTGCATTTGTGCAATATCCATCAGTTTCATTCCATTTTAGCAAGGCGGCCATTTTGCAACCTGCTGTCGGGTGAAAATGACATCACAGTTTCTCAGGTAACGACCAATCACAGCTCAGCTTGTGAACGTCACATAACCAAACTCATAAAGCAGGTGAGCCGTCATTGGTTGTTAACTGAGCCCTGAACAACTGTGACGTCATTTTCAGTCGACAGGAAGTGGCAAAATGGCCGCTCCTTGAGATGGTTAAATACAGGTGTTTTTTGCTGCTAAATCCTGTTCCATAAACACAATACTAACCAGAATGCCGTGTTTAGACTAGTGTGGGTACATATAGAATATTGTGTATAAGATTTGGGGGTTGACTTCGCCTTTAAAGCAGTTCTTGATACAGCTCTTTCACTGGCTATCATTGGATTGTGCAGGTGTATTTACACATTTAAAATTGAAGAAAATTTGTAACATACAAATTGCCACTAAAATGCCAATCGTCAAGGTTTTTTTTTTTTTAAATAAATATAGCATATTTAAAATGCAGTAAACACTGCTCAAATTGCTACACATATTAATAACAATAATGAAGAAAAAAATACAAATGAAAACAATAAACTGGAACTGTCCAACTCGGTGTGCATACATTATATAGTAAAACACTATCAGAAACAAGAAATAACAAATAACACTAAAATAAAACACAATAAAGAAGAATAAAAAATAAATGGACATTAAAACAATAAAATGCAAGTGTCCAGGTCAGCTTGTTTAAACAACAGCATAAATAAATACCTTTTTTAAAGTGACTTAACACATTCAATAGATGAGGCAGAGCAAATATTTCGAGCCCTCATCGCCCTCAGAACTGTGAGGTGCTGCTAACCACGAATCCACTATACATTCTGACCTTGTGACACACCTGTGCACCATTAAATCACCACTGATTCCCAGATGGACACTTCTGCCTTCCATTAATAACCCTCCAACAATTAGAGGCACTAGTCACAAGCCTCATGTGATTGGAACCCCTCTTTCTGTCTTTCTTTCTTTCTTTCTTTCTTTCTAATGAAATATACAGATAAATTATTCCGGTTGGCAAACATTCCCAAACAATCCCACTTGCACCACCATGCAGTAAACAAACCCTTCCATTCTATTTGAACATAGCTAAGCTAGCAAAAGAAAAAGAAAAAAAGAGAGTAAATAGTTTTGAATGTATTTTTAGCCTTCTTCACTACCACTGTAGTTTGAATGTGTAAGTGGGGAATCGTACAAAAGCACCGTCATTTTGATTTCAACAGTTAAGTTGATTCTAAAATAGACAAGGTGGACAGTACAGTAAGTCAAAATGGCGGTCGTACTTGGTGAAAGGGCACTCTCCACTCATTGAAAAGCATTAGACTTTAGATCGTTGTAATTTGACATGTGAGGATTATTTTTAGAAAGAGAAAAAACAATGCTTAGACATTGTTTTTTAAAATACCATATAAGTCTGGAGTACCCCCTAAAATGCCATTTTTCTCAACCCAATGACCAAATTAAATCTAAAATAAAACAGTTAAATGAGGATAAGCAGTTCAGAAAATGAATGGATGAAATAAATGTCTTTATTATTATTGTTATCTCTTTTATCACAATCTTTGCTAGTGTTCCTTTTGTGCATCAGACGGGTGCAAACCATGCACTCAAGTCACAAATTATTATTATTATTATTATTATTATTTTCATTGCTGATGCCTTTTTGTAACTATGGGAACATTTGTTTTAATAAACATAATATTTCAAATAATTATTATTAATGGAATGTGTGTTAGATAGCTAAAAAGCTAGCTTCTATGCTAACGCTAACATTTGTCTGGATTTGTAACCCTGTGAAACCACCACAATAAAACTTCTATTGACAGTACACTCTAAAAACAGGTGGGTCAAAAGTAACCCAATTATGGATCAATGGATCATGGACCGATACACTTCATGGGTCAATTTGACCCAACTTTCTGGATACAGAATGACCCAATTTTTTGACCAATATTTGAGAATTTACACTAAAAGACCCATTTCTTGACTCAAAGTTGGGTCAGATTGACCCAAGTAGAGGATCGATCCATTTTTGACCCATTGTTACAGATTTTAAAACAGTTTCTAGGCCTTCAGTAAAAGCACTGAGAATTACAGCACTCTTTTTACCCTCTTTCACAGCCCTGTTGAAATCCGGCTGTTTTGCGGAGGCTTTACGTCGCATCCCTCAGTACTGGGGGTACAAGTGAAACCATGGGATTTTCAAGTTGCAAGAAAGATAGAATGATTGCTGGACTTGAGGTTGAGAGGAATGAGGATACTAGAGATGCTGCTAGAATCCGAGGAGAGGCGAAGGCCATTTGTGACATTGAGGAGGGTGTTTTCAGAATAATGAGAAACAAAAATCTAGTCTTGAATGAGGTTTTTGGCAGGGAGGTGTTTTGATTTGAGAAGTGATGGCTGGCCTATTCTAGCAGTTAAGATAAAAATGGAAGCTTCAATACGAATCATTGCATAAATTCCCTGATGTTCTATTGGCATTGTGCAGCAATAAGCATGCACCTCCCAGTTTGTGTGACCTTTTTATTCATCTGTTATCTGTGTTATCTATTTGAGTTTTTTTGAAAAGCAGTCTCTTTACGTTTGTGTCTTAAATTTGCCATCAAAATGTTTTGTATTTCATGATAATTTATTGGGGAAAGATTCTTTGAACTAATCAAATTTTATGGTCACTACATTAAACTTGAACAGTCTTGTGGAAATACGTTGTAGTTTGCTCTAACAAACAAACATGCATACATGACAGAACAAAAGCAAAAGAACAGAGAAAATGAGGCTCTTCCCATTGGAATAAAAATGAACATTAGGATGAATCAAAAGAATATGTAGAGATTCTCAGAATATAGTTAGTCACTTATGGTTTGTTATTCCGAAAAATGAATGCAAACAAATGAGTAAACATTTTCATGAAAATAGAAAACGTTTTAGGTTGTTAATTTCTATAATATTTATTATGAACGGCATTCCTATCTACGTTCTGTTTTATTGTCTAAGACATGACTGCCAGTATTTTTGCTCTTTCCATGTGCTGTGGTCTCTGCAACAAGCCTCTGGGGCGTGCTCTTGCAAACAACCTCGACGACTTTATCCAGCATTCGTAACTGAAAAGATCTTGGTGGAAAAGACGATTTAATGTCGAACCCAAGGGGACCAAACCTCCGCAGAGTGCTAGAGGGTCTTGATGACTGACTGGTACAGTGGACACGGATACCCATGAGTTTCACGGCCACACAGGCACATGCAAAGAAAATATCAAAGGAGCATACACGTACAGAATTAAAGCATGCACAAGCAAGAGCGACTCAACTGTGCGACAGCCATGATAGAATCTGTTCTCCCTGGGATAAACGCTTCTTGATTCCAGCGGGGTCCATCATATAATTGGAAGACTGTTATTTTCCTGTAGTTTGCCTTGGCCTATTTTAATTTGAGTCTTTGGCTACTTTTGACTATCTGCTGCTTTGTATGGACAATTCGGAACATATGATGGTCCTCCATACCGTAGGGTGAAAACAAACAGCGTAATGCTTTTGCCTGTGACTCGTAGCATACAAAGCTCTCAGAAAGTTATGCCTAAAAGTTGTTGTGCGGTTGGATGTTCCAACCATAACATGATGGAAACTTAATTATGATTCCATGAAAATGTGTCAAAGCACTGAGGAGTAAAGCCCCTGCCACTCACCTCGGAGTGACGTTTATTAAAGCGTAGACAGGCTAGCCAGGCTAACTCAACCTAAGATCAAACAAACCTATCTCGGGTTGTGCCATATGCTAGTCTTTTGACATGTTTTAGCTCGCACGTCGCACATTTTAATATTCTATGGAACACTTTTTACATTATGCCCCTGGATTGGCTGGAACCAGTTCAGGGTGTACCCCGCCTACTGCCCGAAGCCAGCTGGGATAGGCTCCAGCACCCCCACGACCCTTGTGAGAAATAAGCGGTTAAGAAAATGGATGGATGGACTTTTTACATTATTTGCTTAATATACAATATTCAGATGACCTAAGAACTAAATTGAAGAATTAAAATCACATATGCATACAATTTAGTTGTATGCATACGTGATTTTAATTATTTCATTAAAAAAATAATAATAATGTAATGTACAAGAGCCTCTTGGCTGTTTTTAAGGACATTGATCTAATGTTAGACCAATTACATCCAATTTCTGTTCATATCGCACTTTTGCTTCAAATCACATTTTGAAATCAAAATAATCCTCACAAATCATATTACAACAATCCAAAGTCCAACGAGAGCTTGTATTCATCAAATAAGACCGCCATTTTGACTTGTGATGTAATTGTGACATAAACTCGAAATTGATAATGAACTTTAGTCTGTAATTCGCACAACCTCGGAGGTATGGAAGGGCCAAAGAAACGGCAAAGATTCTAAATGTTTACGTGTTGTTTGTTGGTACAGTAATATCGTCAAATATCTTAAAAATAAATTAAGCTTTTATTTCAAGTGATACCAATTTAGGCACACCCTTACACTATCGCAAATCAGCAGGAAGCCTGGGCTGAATCGTCTCTATACTCTGGTTAACAACATCTCCCCAGGGATGATTCTAAAAGTCGATGGATGGAAGGAAGGAAGTGAAGTTAGATTTTAATTAGATACACTAGTAAGGCTGTTGTTGGCCTGCTCCTAGACTTGACAAGGACCAGCAACATTATCGGTGAAGCCTTATACTTCCTGGACAATATTACCACAGAGGAAGTTCAACAAACACTTCAAACCAAAAATAATTACATTTTAGGGACTTTTCATATTTATTTTTCTCTGAGGCTCACAACAAAGCCAAAAGATACTTACAGAGAATATTAAGAGGTCAGTGTCATATTAAAGATCCCAGTCAGGTCGAGTCCAGAAGACACTACATTGGTACCAAATTACCAATCTTTTGCTTTTATCTTCTCCATGTGTGCAGTCACATGCACATGACAAAGTATGTGCCACAAATGAATTCAGTAAAATGAAACAAGGTGTGTGCATGTGTGTGTGTGCGCGCGCGCGAGTGTGTGTAACATTTGTACAAGTTTTACTGATTAAAAAATAAAAACTTGTTTTTGCCTTTATTGCTTATTATGCCATTTCAGCCTAACGTGGAAATATGTTATATATTTTTGTGTTGCATGCACTATACTCCAATGAACCAATCCACAAACATTAAAGCACTCATAGTGCTACAGTTTTTTGGAAGAAAATCACCTTTCTACAAGAAGATGGGTCATGAGTGTGTCTTCCAGCATTAAAATGAACCAAAACATACTGGCAGATCAGTAAAGGAGTGGCTAATGAAGAAATTATTATTATTAATATTATTACCTTTCTTTTTCTTTCTTTTTTTTATGCATGAGGCCAATAAAAAAAGTACAGTTGGCCGCAAATCACATATTGTGGATGCCTTGGGCCCTATTACTGTATATCTGATGCTAGAGAGTGATTCCCATATAGTATAAACTGTATTTATTTATTTACATTATATGCTATATCTTTATGGTGATTTACAACGCAGCCAGCGTGTTTACTGTCGTTCACATTCTTCGAAATGACAAAAGTAAAACGAGTTGTGACTGTTCCGTTTATGGACAGCAGGTGGCGACACGTGGCTTCGAGGCATCCATGTGTTCCACTGTATCTGCAGACTTCTGATTGAGTGTGAGGTTAGTGGGCAGGATCGCGATCATTTGGGCAGACGGGAAAGAGGAGAAAGTGAGCAGAGCTCCGCCAAGGAGGAAAGAGACGCACAATCCAGCAAGACCGCTGAGGCTCAACTCTGTCGCAGACTCTAACCCAGGTTACACGCTCAGGAACTGTACTTGAAGTCGTAATTTTTGCTCTTTTCCAACTACAACTTCTGGTTGGTGGATGTTTAAAGCTGGCCAAAGTGTAAAGCAGAGTCGAAGGAATGTATCCAAGTCGGACCGCGGTGAGCGGGTGTCTCCGGGGATGTCTCGGCTGGATGGTCGTGCTGCTCCTCGGCTTCCTGGACCTCGGCGCGTCCGGTGAGTCGCCAAACTTTTTCAACCACTTAACCGCCTCAACATATGCTCTGGATTTCGCATCCACACGCGCGTGTGTTCAAATGTGTGTCAAAATTCACAGCACTGATTTTCCCTGTGATGCTCCAGTTGTGAGTTCATTACACAAGTCGGAACGGCAATTAAATTAAATCCCCCAACACCGTTCATGCCACTATGCATGTCTTTGTTTGCCTCCCCTATTGGTTTTGCTTGGCCGTGATAATCCCATACGTGTAATTTAAACACTGCCCCTTGCAAAGAAGGCGACCTCCCCTCTCATGTAAATGATCTTAGTTAATGGGGCCCATTGTCAGTGAGCAGCATCCACACGGGGAAGGGCTTGACTCCCCAGGCCTAAAATGGAAGCCTCTTAGCGGGTCAGCTGGAGAGCTATTGTGCGAGTCCTCAGTCAGGAGGCATCTATCTATCCATCTATCCATCTTCCATCTATCTATCTATCTATGTAGCTCTTGTATTAGACACCATACATAATGCTTTAGCCATTGAGTGAGGGTATATTTCACATGGTAATATTTTTATTCACTGGCAATGGCAAAGCTAGTTTTGTTGTTGTTGACCCTTGTCTACATTTCATATTTTCCGTGTATGTTATGAATAAGAGCACAACTTTTTTACTTTTTTGGGGGGAGCAGTATTATTAAAGTCAAGTTTGAGCTGTGGCACAACAAACTAGATTTTTTTTCAGTGGTTGTGAATAGTGTGAGAACTACAAGTACAAAATATGTACCAGCTCGTGGCGTAGTGGGCCGAGCACTTGCCTCAAAGGTGCTAGGTCACAAGTGCAAATGAATACCACGCTGTACTTTGTCTAACAATTTCACGTGTTTATTGAAGAATTGAACAGTTATTTTATTCTGCAAGTTAGAGTTAGGCTGGTAGTGCAGATAACCTATTTTTAGTGGCAAAACAAAATGCAAACTTTGAGAAAAGAGGCAAGAACTATGCATAGTGCATGACTCACGGCAAAATAACAGATTTCCATCAGCCTACCCACATGCTAAAATAACATATTCACGGCCAACCTTCTGTAATCACGGTAAAATAGCTGTTCACGTCAGGCCAAGAATATATCACTCCGGCGATTGACCAATCAAAGCCGTCCATGGCAAAATAATAGCAGGAGAGTTGCCGGTCACAGCAAAAGTCATTTTTTTTGCAGTCACATTGTAATTAGCATGTTCATAGAAAAAAGAGCAGCATGACACAGCAGCAATCATAAGGAGATGACTGCAGCATTCTGTCTAGAATAAGTTTGTAGTGTGGAAGTGACTCAGGACACATAACGAGGAAGAAACTAAAAGGCATCATGGCTTTCTTTTAATTGCTGCTGGATCCAGAGAAAGAGGTTAGCTAAGAAGTGGGACACTGAGAGGACTGAAGAAAGTAGACAGGAGTACAAGGAAATGCAGCGTAGGGTGAAAGTGGAAGTGGCAAAGGCCAAACAAGGGGTTTACGATGACGTGTATGCTAGGTTGGATAGTAAGGAGGAAGAGACTGATCTATACAGGTTTGCAAGGCAAAGAGACAGAGATGAAAAGGACGTGCAGCAGGTTAGGGTAATAAAGGATAAGGATGGAAGTGGGTTGACAGATGCCAGTAGTGTGATGGGAAGATGGAAAGAGTACTTTGAAGAGTTGATGAATGAGGAAAATGAGAGAGAGAACGAAGAATAGAAGAGGTGACTGTTGTGGACCAGGAAGTAGCAAAGATTAGTAAAGATGAAGTGAGAAGTGCATTGAAGAGAATGAAGAGTGGAAAAGGCACTCGGTCCTGATGGATTAATGGAGGAGAAGTGTGCTGGTGCCCATTTTTAAGAACAAGGGAGACGTGCAGAGTTGTGGCAACTACAGAGGAATAAAGCTAATGCGCCACACAATGAAGCTATGGGAAAGAGTAGTTGAAGCTAGACTGAGGGCAGAGGTGAATATTTGTGAGCAGCAGTATGGTTTCATGCCAAAAAAAGAGTACCACAGATGCAGTATCTGCTTTGAGGATGTTGATAGCGATGTGCAGAGAAGGTGGTGCGGGGGCGTCTCGGCCTCGCTTCCGATCGGGCGCGCCGGGGCGTGCGAGCGCCGGCCGTCAAAGGCCGGCGTTCGCGGTCGCCGGGGCGCTGTAAGGCGACCCGTATGAGGAAGTCTGGAGTAGCAGAGAAGTATGTTCAAGTGGTGCAGGACATGTATGAGGACTGTAAGACAGTGGTGAGGTGGGCTGTAGGTGTGACGGAGGAGTTCAAAGTGGAGGTGGGCCTACATCAGGGATCAGCTCTGAGCCCTTTCTTGTTCGCTATTGTAATGGATAGGATGACAGACTAGGTTAGACAGGAATCTCCATGGACTATGAAGTTTGCTGATGACATTGTGATCTGTAGTGAGAGCAGGGAACGGGTGGAGGAGAAGCTAGAGGCGTGGAGGTTTGCCCTGGAATGGAGGGGGAATGAAGTTTTGTCGTAGCAAGACTGAGTATCTGTGTGTGAATGGGAGCGACTCAAGTGGAAGAGTGAAGAAAGACCAAGAAGGTGGAGTATTTAGGGTCAACAGTCCAGAGCAATGGAGAGTGTGGAAAAGAAGTGCTGAAGCGTGTGCAGGCAGGCTGGAACAGGTAGAGAAAAGTGTCAGCTGTGATAGAAGAGTTTCAGCTAAAATAAAAGGAAAGGTTTATAAAACTGTGGTGAGGCCAGCGATGTTGTTTGGTCTGGAGACAGTGCCACCGAGTAAAGGACAGGAGGCAGAGCTGGAGGTGGCAGAGATGAAGCTGCTGAGGTTCTCTTTGGGAGTGATGAGGATGGATAGAATCAGGAATGAGTACATCAGAGGGACAGCACATGTTAGAGACTTTGGAGAGTCAGAGAGGCCAGACTGAGATGGTTTGGACAGGTCCAGAGGAGAGATAGTGAGTATTTTGGCAGAAGGATGATGAGTTTCCAAATGCCAGGCAGGAGGTCTAGAGGAAGACCAAAGAGGAGGTTTTTGGATGTAGTTAAAGAGGACATGATGGTAGTTGGTGTGAGAGCAGAGGATGCAGAAGACAGGGTTAGATGGAGGCAACTGATTCGCTGTGGCGACTCCTGAAGGGAAAAGCCCAAAAGAAAAGAAGAAGCTGCTGTTGTGCTGCTAAGTAAAAGTCACTGGTATTTTGCTTCATGTTAAAAATGGAATTTCTTGCACAACTAAATAATCTAACATGGGAACGGAATCAAGGAACTGCTTTAGAATATTATGACAAATTACAACTCAACCACAAGTTAATCAGATTTCAAATGATGCTTTGTAAAAGGCAAATATACGTTGGATTGGCACCAAATGTATTTATTAATTATTTTTGTCCATTCATTTTTAAAGGTCCATGCCATCATTACAATTTAATGACCATTGTTCCACCATTCAACAAAATCCACAGGATTAAAACAATTAGTTAACAACAAACAAACAACATTGAAAACATAACTTCTTTGATGGAGCTTATAATGTTGCAGTTATTTATCACCAGTTATTCAAGCCATGTGTTCTTAGAAAAAAAATGAGTAAGTACAATTTTGTCTCAAGTTTAGTGCATGTTGACTTGTGGGCAAAACAAGACATTCGATGCTGACTTTGGGAAACAAATCAGTACATTAATAAAAATGCTAATGCTGTGTATTTAAAAAAAAAAGTTATAGTCTGATGAGTTGTGTAATCAGAAACGGCATCCAGTTAGATATTCCAGCTGGCATCACATATTATAAAGCAAATCTTTTCATCCTGTTGGAAAATGAATGCTGCTCAAAAAATATTGGAATCAGCAACAGAGCTACTTCTTACTCGGTGTTTAAAAAGGAAGCTGCATAATAGTTTTAAAAACATGCTCTCTTCTAACTTTTTTTTAAATTTGCATCATCACCGCTCGCTGCTCTACACAAAGATGGAAACATTTCAAGTGATAGCTTAATATTTAAAAATGATTTTCAATCATGCATTTGAAGTGGTAAAAATAAAAATAATCATCTTTGCTTCTTCTGAAATCTTAATATTTTATCTTGTAGCAGGGAAATCAGATTTCCAAAAAGGTGTACAAATACTCTATAGAAATGTGTCCGGCCGCCGTATGGAGTTGTTTCAAAATGCTCACTCTCCTTCCATCAATCAAGCTGTGCCCTGAAGCTACAAAATAATAATCTGTGACAAGCCTATAAAAATAAATTGACGACAATGTTTTCCGACTATATAAACTGTGTATGTGTTCCTGACGCGGGGCATTCGTCTGCGAAGGTAAAAGGTCCCTCTGCAGAGCATAGGCCCCCATGTGAAATGTGTTTAGAATTGCATTTAGCTATTTAATAACACTCAGGAAGCTTATAGATCATGTTGGGCCCAGCTGTCAAGCTGGAGTCTGCAAGCGAACGCCATGTTGACACTAAAGGCACTTCACATCTGGGGGGGACGAAGACGGAGAGAGGGGGGGCACCAATGTATTAGGGCTTGTCCTGATCTGTGAGCTGCTCTGTGTCATCTGACGTTTTGACAGACATTGTGGAAGCAATATACAAGCAGGTTAAAAAAAGAGGTGTTGCTCTGGTAGCGGTGTCATCCTCCTTCCACTGATCAGCTGCTTTGATTCTTTTATGCATTAGGGCATATTGTATGTCAGGGGGTTGGCATCTTAGTGTACTTTTTTTCTCCCTTCTAATGATTCAATTTTCTCCACCCATCTAATTTTGACAATTCATATATTCTGTACCTCTAAAATGCTATTATTGCTGTAGCAGTAATCATGCCATACTCACAATAACAAAACTTTAATTGAGAAATTATCTGTTCATAATTTGGCAGTTTTGGTAATGTCGTATTTCTAACATTAAAACTGTTTACTGCCTACTAACAATGATTCCTTTTAGAGATAGACAAGTAGGCTTTTTTTAAGGCCGATACTGATACCAATTATTAGTAGCGAAGGAGCCGATATTCATTTTCATTACAAGGGGAAAAAAATATTGGTGTAAAAAAATTTTAAACTACAAATTCCAGTTCTTAACCTGAATTTATTGAAAAACGTTTCAGATTTGCAATATGTTCAAGTTTTTTTTAAATTCTTTAATTAGAAAATACACTTTAGTTTGAAAATTCTGAAAAGAAGTTCAGGAAGTTCCCAGGTCATCAGCACGTCTCCAAAAACTTAAGTAAATAGCTCCTGATTAATTTCTCCAGTAAATAAAGTTTTCCAAAATTTCGAAATATCTGAAACGTTACATTTTTACTTATTTTTGTTATTCTTTTAAACAATCACAAAAGGTGCAGACTCAAAGCGTTCCAAGTGTCAGCAGCATCTCTTATCAAGTTAACTGAAAATGTAGCTCCCTGAGGTTAACAGGTCATCTGGTGGGCCAGCTATGATTGTCATTGGGCCAATTTTGGCCCGGGTGCCACTCATTGACAACCGCTACTGTATGTCGATCCATGAGCTGTATGACAGTTGTTTTGACAATGATGTTTTCTAATCTAAATCTCAGGCTGTGTTCGATTTTGCAAGCCTTTCAGCTTGTTGGTGCCATCTTTGCGATCTACAGCCGCAGGCCTACTCTAAGATTTAAAAAATGCTTTTTATGCTGGTTACTGCATAAAGTTGTTAACTAACATCAGTTCTTGTTATTTACACAAACTGGCCATTTTTTAAACCCTTTAACTGCAGTGTGTTTACACATTGTGTAGATTGCAAAACAACCTCAAAAATACAATTTGCATACTATATATTCTTGGTAGGCCTACATCTTTTTACCCCTTGTATTACAGTCTTTCTGCAGCCAGCAGATTGAGTTTTTTCTTCGTAAATTAGAATGTAATTCTTCTCCTTGGCCAGCTGAGGGTGTCTCCACTTCTTAAAATCAAAACTGTGCCATACATTAGCTAATTTTTAGTTCAGTTCTGTATGCAAGAAGTCACCTGGCTTTGGAAATAAGAGTATTAAAGGAAAATCAATATTAGATAACCTAGTAGACAACATTTAAAAACAGCAAAAAAAAGTGTTGACGCTAGTATTAAAATCTTTTTACCCAAATTGTATGATTAAATGCAGTCTATAGCCTAACATGGAATTAAAAACAAACATTGCTTTTAATCTCCAGAATTAGCCAGGTGGCGCCAAAAGGCACAATTTGATGGCACTATTGATATTTCAAGAGCTAAATTTGAAAATTACAAAATCAGACGAAATCACATTGATTGAAAAGTTTTATTACATTAAAACAATTATTCCAACAAATGAAAGAAGGTGCACACAAATGGCCAGAGAGCATCGAGCCCAGAGGGTTCATGGAGTTGCTCAGAAAGCCAAAGGGCAAAAGACTTCCTTGTTACAAGGTTGTTGTCATGTACTTGTACATGACGTGCTGATGTGGAAGAGTGTGACAAACAATATGTAAGAAGCAGATGACCACGACAGTTTCTCCTAATTGAGGTGAACTGTGTATGTGAATATTAAAACCAAATATTTTGCACACCTTCTCTGCTACTTTCCCTTCATCATGAGGGGCCTGGCTGCTCACTTCTAAAATACACTCAACCTTTTAGCGGATATTGTATGCTAATGTTTGCTTTAACTCTCTTAAAAAATATGCAGAACATTTCTTTTCGAATGTATCACATAGCCTGTGTTTAATGTTTCTATCTCCCCTGTGTGATGTGGAATTCACTTATTATGGAGTTTCCTTATGATGTGAGATCATAATAAAGGTTACACATCTTTTCCACTAAATTATTGGTTTGAATGTCCTAACAATATGCTTGGTTGGTAGAGGAATCTTGTATGAGACAGATTTAGGGTTTTCTCTTTTTATTGATCTAAGTTATGCCAAGCCAGGACTTTATGTGAATACTAAATTCAACTTCGTGTAACATTGGCAGAAAACTGCTCGGACTCCCGTAAATTGGATTGTGTGGAGCAAGTGTTTTTTTTTTTTTGTAGTTGTCACCATGTTTAGACAAAGTAGGCCTTCTATCTTCCCTCTGATCTTTACTAGAGACATTTGATAAAGTTTCTCCAACTATAAATTGTGGCCAAGCGTGAAAACCTTTTCCTGCAATTTACTGTCTACTTAGGAGGAGGTCAGTCTGTTAGAGAGACAAACCTTACATAGCTTAGGCCAAACTTTAAGTTTAAAGTAAAAGTATGTAGTTATTTGAACCTCAAAATCTTATGAATACAGGGAGTTCTCGTGCTACGAGCGAGTTCCGTTCCTATGTTGGTAACGTAGCCAGAATTTCCACCTAAATTGGATTTCACTGCTACAGTCGAAATTTACGTCAAAATACTTTGTACTGTAATTTTAAAAAACACATTTGTGGCAACCAGAAGTTGCCGGAACCAATATTTCGTGTTTCCGCACAGACATTTATTGCTAACGGACGCTGGGTGCGTGTTAAAACCTCTCAGTAGCTAACTTAGCTTTAGCGTGCTGTCTGTATTTCATCGCTAAGCGCTGAGTGTGAGTGTAAAATGGCGTGATTAAATTACTCTGGGAAATGTTAACCAAAAAGAAGGTGCTGGGGATGAGGCACAAGCGCTGTAAAGTGGAAAGGTCGTAGGTCGTAGGTCGCAGGTCGCATACCTCGTTGCGGCAACCGGAAGTTGTCTGAACCAGTATTTTGTGTTGCGCATGGACATTTATTGCTAACGGACGCTTGGTGCGTGTTAAAGCCTCTCAGTAGCTAACTTAGCTTTAGCGTGCTGTCTGTGTGTCATGGCTAAGCGCTGAGCAATGAGTTATAAAATGGTGTGATTCCTCTGGGAAATGTTAACGAAAAAGAAGCTGCTGAGGAAGAGGCACGGGCGTCGTAAAGTGGAAACGGCGTAGGTCGCATACGCCGTAAATCGAGGACTCCCTGTAGTTTATCTGCCGATGCCATGGCAACCTATGATTCACCCACTTTATTATTTTTTGTAGTAGTATACCTGCCAGAACACCTTTTTTATTTGCTGTGCACAATTCAATGGATAAGGGCCACCTAATTATGATTCACGTGCCCCCATTAGACCTTTGTTTGTCAATCATCAGCTCAAAGCATGATGGTCATTCTCAAGGTTGTCATCACTTGCGTAGACACCCAATCTTGTTTTTGCCAGTCCATGAGTCTCGTTGCTATTTCTGCCAAATAAGTGAATCGTTACAAATGTGTCCTGTCGAAAATGTATGCATTTGATGGAGAGTTTGGACTTTTGAGGTTGTACGTCTGGTTTGTAGCTTTGCCTCACAGTTGAGCAGTCCCAGGTTCGAATTTCAGGCTCATTCCTTCCTTTGTGGAACTTGTGAGTTCTCTGGGTACTTCTGAAAACATCCATGGTTGGTTAATTAAAGACTGTAAATAGTCCATTGTTGTGAATGTGAGTGTTAATGGTTGTTTCCTTATGTGGCCTGCAATTGGCTCGCGACCAGTCCACGTTCCACCCGGCATGGGTGAGGCTGTGCTTGCTCGCCTGCCTTTACTGCTTTATAAACCTGCCATAGGGATACATCAATGACTCTTCTTTACCTTCTACATATTTCTGTTCAACCCTTTTGACACTTCTGCATAATCACTCACCATCTAATGTGCTTAACTGTCTTTTATTGATAAAATACAATGCTGTTGACAAAGTGACACTTTAAGGAATCTAATGGGATAGGCCACACATGCAGGTATTGCATATCAATTACCAGTGTGTGCTTGGCATAGTTTACCATGGAGGCCTGCAGGGGATAGGCTGCCCTAAAGAGCTCCTTGAGGCCGTGCTTCACTGCAGTTTTATCAAATTACACTTTTGTTAGCATTTGCCATTGCTTACTGTGTCTCAGTTTATAAAGGGTTTAGATCCGGCAAGAGTTCAGTTAATAGGGGGTGGTATAAAACCAAACTTTTTAAATCCCCTCTACTTGTCAGAGTAAATCTTTAAAACACTGTTTGTATTGCATTAAGGAAACTCAAACTCAAAACTGGGAGGCTGTGTTCCCTCAGCCCTCTATGACATATGAACAACACCACGCTCCAGTTTTTATAGGCATCTTTTGCCAGAAATATTTCTGTTAAAAAGTCTATCACCGCTTGGCAGAATTCCATTTTAAATATTTGTCTTTGGAACGATGTTTTTAAGCTTACAGACGATCCGCTTGAATTTGGCCATGTGGACACACTCATTGGTTTGTTATGAAGCCCCAAAACTATCCCTAACCTCTTGGTCCTACTTCGTATCCTATATGTAGTCATCTCAGCATACTTACTTTTTAAAGCTGCTGAATGCAGACAATTCCATTTTGAATCGCAACTCCCACCTTTGGTTGAAAAGTTAAACAGCACACATTATTCTTCACGTACACAATGCGCGCATGACGTCACATCCGCAGACAGAGGGTGGGAAATTCAAACCCGAATTCAATCTGAAAACTCTTGGCCAGGGGCTTGTAGGAGTACCCATTTGTGAACAGCAGAAGTGTTAATCTGCTAAAGATAAGATGTTTGAGTCATAAATAGTCAAATAAAAAGGCTATTATAAAGATATTTTTGGGCAAATTGTTACAAAGAGCAGCTTTAAGTGTAATGAGTTCGGTCCTCGAGAGCCCCTATCCTGCCTGTTTTCCATGTATCCTTCCTTCAGCGCAGCTGGATGTAATGTGCAGCTCATCAGCACGCTTTGCAGAAGCCTGATAATGATCCTGATCATGAATCAGGTGTGTTAGTGGAGAGAAACATGGAAAACGGGCTGGATAGTGGCTCTCGAGGCCCGAACTTGGCCACCCCTGATGTAGAGCAATTGTATGTGGCATAAGATAGCACAGCAAGAAGATAAAAAAAATCAATAAATATAATTAAAATAAATGTTTCTTAAAAAAAAAAAAGTTTGCCACAAAAACTCTAATTAGTCGATGAGATCAATATATTATCAGTCCCAATTCAATGTATTATTGAAGGATAATTTGACAGCTTCTATAGAAGAGATGCTACTTTTGTTGCCAACATTTGCAAACTTTTATTATGCTGAATGACAAAAAAGTTTTCTTCTTCTAATGTTAGTTGCACTTCCGTTTTACTGCCAGCATCATGCCTGGTTGAAATGTGTGTGTGTGTGCACTGTACAGCGAAGAAGAGCTTTCAGAGATACACTGGGATATTTTTGGAGCACACCTCTAAAAAATGTATCTTTAATTATTTACAAAAATGTAAGGGGTGTGTACTTATTTTTGAGATATTGTAGATAGATTATGTTAATTTTCAATCCTTGGACAACTACTGTACCATCAAAGCCATTCTGGTCATATTTTAGTGTTAGGAAAAAAAGAAATCCATTGCTGGGGCAGCATTACACCAGTTCCGTGAGGGGTCTTTGATTTCTCCAAATCTATTTTAGGATCATAAAACTAACCCATGTTTTGATCGTTGTCCAAAAATGTGGGCAGGAGTCTGCAGATTATGACTGCTCAACACCCAAAATTTTGGCAAACCCTGAAAGTTTCCTTCAGTTTTGCAAGACAGTTATTCTAGACTCACAGAGTCCCTGTTGGCCTTAAAAATCCAGTTGATGGTTGTACCATTCAGCAGCTTCTTTCAATATTTTTGGAAGAATCTATCACCGAACTATACAGAATGGGCATTTAATTATACAGACATAAATTCCAGTTTAGTTAACTCGAGGTTTGTCAACTCATTGAGGCACTTTTGTGTTAGATGTTGTCGTATTTTTTGGGGACAACTGTTGCGTTATGGAAGGAAATGAAATAGCCAAAAAGAGGGAAAATCTGTGATGCACATTATATTGTCGTACCCCTTTGGCTTTTTCCGGTTCAGTCACACATGTAGAACTTTGTATTTAACTTGGGGGAGGAAATTTTTCAGCTGAAAAACTCAGAAGCAGCAAATTCTACATAGTGTACTTACTGTAGATCCCTTGAAATTCTAAATGTCACTCCCTGCTGAATTAATCCCACTTTAAGATGAAAAATCATGCAAAGTGGAGTGTTAAGGGGAAATTTTACTTAAATTACACTCTCTGTTTTTATAGTATATGCAGTAGATCCACTCTGAATGGTTATTTGGCATCTCAGTAGATGTTGATCAAGGTTGACAGTGACTTGGAACCACCCCGAGTTTACGTTTGCTTACTGATGCGGTTGTGACCCACATGCCAACCGGCCTCTTACACCTCACTCTTGCTTTCCTGTCGCACTGTATATCTGACTCGGGGGGGAATAACGTTCTCAAAGGCATTGGTTTCAACAAGTCAGGAAATTAAACTTCTTTACCCTGCAACTCACAGCAGGAGAATGTGATCAGCTGAGGGAAAAAGGAAGACATCCACCGAGTAAGGAAAATCCATCCGCAGTTTTGTAGAAGGGGTGAAATGATTGATTTTTTTTTGGTGTGTGTATGTATTGTTGCTGCATCTATCTTTGACAGCTCTTGACCTTTACACGTTTATTAGAAGTCAATGAGCTGCTCCTCAGAGGGGTGTGAGTAAGAGGCATAGGCCCGCGTGATCCCACAGGTTGTTTGCTTAACCTCTGCGTGGTTGCCTTAGTTGGTGCTAAGCTTTGCCCACAAGAGCTCATTACATTGCAGTGAGACATGGATTTAGGAGCACTTGAGTACCAAGAAATTGTACAGGCTGTAAAAGTATGCAAACACATACAGTATGATACATTCAACTTTGGTTTCCGTGGTAAAACAATTAGATCAATTAAAAAATTGTCCCAAAAGTTTGCCAACCCCTCCATTAGTATCTATATGTTTTTTGCTATTGTAACCACAGCACCAAGGATGTGCAAGAGATGATGACATAGAGCAATGTTTCTCCAACTTTTTACACAAATTACCATTAAAAAATGCTTGACTCTCCAAGTAGGCTGCCAGCCAATCGCTGGGCACACATAGGCAAAAATAACCAAAATAATGTACATTGACATGTTTAACTCTTTGACTGCCAAGCATTGTCAGAAAAGAGGATCAACAATAGAAAATAGGTTAGTTTCACCCAAATGCTCTGTTTTGGACCAAAATACGGAGAAATCAAGCTTTTTGTGAAACGATATTATTTCATGCACTCTAGTGAACACTTTATTTTCCATAAATGATGCCACAAACACCTAAACAGTGCTTTACTTCTGTAAAACACTACCACCAACAATGAAAAAGTGTTTTTTGATAGCAAAATACGTTTATTTACATTCAACAGTGTAACAATTTGACAAAACAATTTGGCAAACTATTTACAAATGTGTGCAACTGTGGTACTATTTACAATTGTGTGGATGTTTCCAACTACACAGTTTTTATTTTTGTGAGGTATTGTGTAAAACTCCCCTGCGTGCAAGGGGACGCAGCAGGATTTGCACCAGATTAGTTTCACTGCGATTGCCCCTTTGCGTGCATTTTCTTGCCGGCCTTTTTTTCCGGGGAGTAGCAGGTATATACTGCAGTGTGTGTTTGGCCATGTTGTCATCAAGTCTACTCTCAGGATCATGATACGGTGACCTGGTGTTACGTCTGGCTTCCTCATGTCCTTCAGTTCCTATACCGGGTGGTAAGAGATGTTCTGATCCATCTTATCCACTCCATTCATGGTGGCATCGTAGTCCAGAACCAGTGTCTTCTCCGTGATCAGACTGTACCCACTCCTCCGATGAATATGCATTGGACTCGGGGTACTCTTCATCGTCCGATTGAACGTCCGTCTGTGCAGAAGTGCTCGTTTTCCGGCGTTAGCATCGCTAGCCGGTGAGGCTTTACGACGCGATCGCTGCCATCTAGTGCCCAAAAATAGTCATTATACTAACTCGACCTGTTTGATACTTTCAGCACAGCTTGCAAGCCAAGGCTTTCCTCCACCTGTTTTAAAAAACAAAAACATAGTGAACGTCTTTTAACGTCTTTGGCGGCACTCATTTGGATTTTACTAAACGTTATTAAACTTTTTCGGCGGTCAAAGAGTTAAACACATTTACATTTAACAAAATATTTAAAGATATTCAAAAGCAAAGGAAAGAAATAAACAAAGACTGTACAGTGGGAAAAAAAATGCTTTTAAAGACCTTATAGGTATGGGGCGAAAAAGTATTAAAAAAAAGATTTGTGTGCAGCATAACAGCTAAAAGCTGCATCACCATGTTTGTTTTGAAACCTGGGCTCCACTAATTGACCTGATTCAGTGGACCTCAGAATCCTACTGGGTATATATTTAATTAGCAATTCCCTAAAGCATCACACAGTTGATGTTGATTATGGCGGTACCATATGGACAAAAGCGGTATTGTTATGTCTGAAGGAAGACCACATTTCCTATGAGGACAAGCGCATTGTGTAATTTTTTTTAGCTCAAGCCAGCGAGTGAAAGCCGGGCCAATGTTGAACCTTGACTGTCCTTTTATCCAGGTACTTTCCCTTTTCCTTTTTTGTGTCCTCAGACAAAACCTTTCAGTAGTTTTGCACCTTCTACCAGGAAAGCAGTAATCGTGCATCAACATTCAAATTGACTTCTGTCTCTGTAACAAATGGGGGAAGTGACATACGCCATAAAGCATTCAGCACATTTGTATTTTTTTGTGTGGCAGTGTTCCTACCATCCTCCTCAAAGTTGCTTAGTGCCAGTCAAAATGATACAGACCCCCTCAGGCCATGGCAAAGGTGCCAGTCAATTAATTTTAAATCGATGTTTCGTCAGAAGAGTTATGAAAATGGTTTAAGGTTGGAAAGTTCCTTAGTGCTACTTTAATGTATTCAGGTGTAGTCCCTTAATGTGGATCCTTTTCACTCCTAATACGACATGCATGTATGCAAGTGATTAGTATGCTCAGTGATAACAACGCTGAGAAAAAAAAAAGAAAAGAAATGGGAAGGCCACTCTCAGACATTATCCGTCACAAGTCTCAATTCTCATTACGTGTTGGATGCCAGCCAGCATGTTTGCCCTCAATCTGGGCTTGCACATTAAAGCAGATCAAGTGCGATTGCTGGTATGCGTTGCAAATGTGCACTAGGCGAGTCCCAGTGTAGGTGGTCTTGGAAAGCAACCAAGATCACTGGGCTGTTCCGTAATGTGAAAGTAATTAGCCAGCAGTTTTACACACGGCCGAAATGTGCGGAATGACAAGGGGCTATGTAGGTCAGCAGTGAGCTTTCGGTACGTGGTGGTGTCATTGCTTTTGTTCTAGTCTGTAGGTGTCTTGCATAATGTCCAGTGGCAGCTACACATGTGTAACACTGTAAGGGGAAAGGAACCACAACCCAAAGGTATAAGTTACAAATTCTTGGTTGGGGTTAAAGTTGAAATGTTAAATGAGAATGGGTTTAGTTGGAGTTTAAATCCAGATTTATTCAGTTCCCTGCGGGCCTCTTTGAAGTCTTCACCCTCCGCCTCCTTCATCTGACATTCCCCCCTGATAGAGATCTGCCTTGGACTTATGATGGAATGTAGTCAATTGCTGCCACACACATATGAATAGGTTACATCAAAAGGTGGGTAGTAACGAGCTACATTCACACAGGTAACTTTTTGGAGGAATTTTACCTACAGAATAATTTTAACGCAACATACAAAATTACGTAAAAAAAAATTGTGAATTCAGGTAAAATCTATCTGCCTAGTTAGCTTAGCTTAGCTCAGCCACGAAAATTTTCAACCTTAGTTACCACTGCAACACCAATTTGTGATTTTTATTTCTTCACAAGAACCGTTGACATTTCGTTTGAAATGCATAAGAATTAAGCCTACTAAATTAGTGTTCTACGAAACCATGGTTATATTAATTCAATGATTCTGTTCCTCGCTGTAGAATGCACCTACTATACTTTTGAATGTGTTAAACAAAGAAAATGTATTTAATACTATTTATAGGATCTTAATTTGACTTTTTATTTTACAAAAAAAGGATGTTTTAAAGTGATATTGTTGGAGAATATTTATATATTCCTTTTTTATATTTGTGTCTATTTGACATGCAAGTACTATTTTACAAATAAATAAATCTGAAATAACTCAGCAGTTACTCAGTACAGTAATTTCTGCACTATAAGCCTCTACTTTTTTCACTTGCATTCAACCCTGCGGCGAATACAAAGGTGTGGCTTATCCATCAGATCACAAGGGGGCGCACTATAAAGGAAGCGCAAGAGCGTCAGGCAGAGCAAAACAAGTGAGCCCAAATACGGTAGGAGAGACAGAACGAGAGCGAGACAATTTGCACCATCATTATGGAAAAGAAAGTAGCGGGAACCCGGTGCGGTATCATTAAAACACCTGCGGCTTATAGTCGGGTGCGGTTTATATGTGTAACAAACTCGAGTATTCCCCAAATTTAGCTTGCACGGCTTATGGTCAGGTGCGCCTTATAGTCCAGAAATTGCTGTAGTTATTTTCACTGAACACTTCCTCAAGTTATAATTTGGAGAACTAAAATTTCCTTTTACTAGTGATAGTCTGACATAAAGTACTCTTACAATTTTTTGCTACTCTACCCACCTCTGAGTTAGATTAGTATCCTTTGTAAAGTGAGCATTTGTGGGTGGGTTCATATCACATCATTGGGACCATTTTCTGGGTTTTTACTATCATTGTGGGGACCACATGTCCTTGTGGGTACATTTTGGTGGTCCCCAATTAGTTCAGACCTCCTTTTTGAGGGTCAAGACTTGCTTTTAGAATTTAGGTTTGAATTGGGTTATGGTTGGGACCAGCGTCAGGGTTGTGGGTAAGCAATCATTTGTGATGGTTGGGGTTAGGGTAAGGGGCTAGGAAATGCATTATGTCAATGGGATTACCCTATAAAGATAGTACCACAAACTATGTGTGTGTGTGTGTTTACAGTGTGCGAGTAAGGTGCGTGGCCTCTGTCACATCTGGCAGCCTGTGGTTTCTTTCATGACCTGCTAAATGAGTGGAAAAATACTCCCAGCTGCCCTGAGGAAACCTCACCTGGTGCAGGCTTGATGCAGTTCCTGACCTCATGCACTCGTTTTTCAACTCATTTCCATTGTTCCTCCCAAAATCTGGGCACACATCTTGAAATAGCCTTTTATAAAAAGTCAGTGACCTTAGCCTCATGAATCAAGATTAGAACCTTAGCATCTTTATTTGTCATGACCTTTTTCACACATTCACAAGTATTACACACAGTGGGATGTCTTCCTTTACTGTATCACAGTAGTAAACATAGCATGTAGCGATGGATTTAAAGGGATTACATCACAGAATTTCAAGCCCTTCCACAGTTAACTATAGGCATATAACAATTAAATCTTACCTTTGACACCATGGCGATGTAATTTTTTATGAAATATTAGGTATTTTGCTGGCTATTTTTCTAATGCGGAAGTAAAACGCCCGGTTCAGTAAAACCTCGCCTTGCCCGTGTGGTTGCTGCGCCCCTGTCGTCCGAGCCGGCTGCTGCCAAGGAGCGCTGTGTGGCCACGCAAGACCGGCCAGCCGTTGTCGTACAACCGCGTCTTCTTTATATGTGGAAATTGGATGGTTGTTCAATTCTTCAATAAACATTTGGAACAAAACGGCTCCTTGCTGCAAGAAATCGTAATGGAGGAGGAGGGGAGAAGAGGGAAGAAAGAAAGAAAAGGAAAAAAAAGACGACCCTAAGTGGGTTGCGAACTGGAGACCTGCTGCTTACAGGGCGAGCACGCTTACCACTACACCTTTCTTCAACAGCGCAAAAAGTTTTACTTGTTGTAGTTGTCAGCCAGAAGCCTTTCTGGGATTTTAAGACGGCCAATTGTCATTGCACTTTGGCATTGCAAATGTGAAGGGTAATTGATTGCTTTAAATTCATTTGGACAGAATGTTTACTGATAAAGGCTACTTTTGTCACTATCCCATGGAGAAAGTGGGCGTGCGTTAAGTCCACAAAAGCGGTGCGGGGATGGGGCCGTACCTAATGACGCCAAAAAGTTCCAACAGCTCGTTTTCTCTGGTTGGGAGGGGCTGGTGCTTGGAGAGCAGAATGACCTAGAATTTCTCATAGAGGGGAAATTGAGGAAAACACCACAGCTGGTGAAGTGAAAACGGCCGCTGGAACGAGCTTCGTCCCCTTCTCGTTCCCGAACGCATGGATGTACTCCGTTGTGGCATATCCTGGACCCTGTCGACTCCTGGTTGCTACCGATCGTCGGCTCACCCGAAAAGCTTCAGCCGTGCTGCCCTCCGCGCTTTGGACGCGGTGCCGACCTCCAGCTTCTGAAGGAGCTTCTTTGCTGAAATAATGCTGAAATATGATCATATCCTCTTTATGGGGGACCTTAATATTCACGTGTTGAGTTGAGTTGAATACTGTTTATCCGCGTTGTCACTTGCTCTTCTTGCCCCGTGAGCTGATTCGCTAGCCAATTCCAACTCAAACCGACTTCACGACAGTAATTTATACACTGATCAGACGGCGCATGCCATCGGCCCAACGCTGTCCAACTCCCGACGTCGGATTGGTGTATCTAGACCTTAAGATGTTTCTGTCTACCAACACACCTGATACTAAAGATCAGGATCGTTATCAGGTATGCTGATGAACTGATTATATGAATCAGGTGGGCTAGTGGGCGGAAACATCTAAAACCTGCAGGACTCTGGACCTCAAGGGCCGGAATTGGTGAACCCTGTTTTAGGTCCTCGCTTCTCACTCTGTTTATATGCAAGCGTCTTCCACCAGAAATTCATCAAGGACATGACTAGATTAACAGTGGAGGAGTAGGTAGAAATGTTTAAGGGAAATGAGATGACTGTTCTTCGATTTAATTTCATGGAGACGTCTGCTAAAGATGATGTCACATCTTTGATCAGATTAGAAAAAATCTGAATTGTACTGTTCACATTGCATGGAAAAACATCAGATATACACAGTATGTCACATATGGGCAAAAACATTGCGTGCTTTGTGAACATAGCCTTAGTGACATTTGAGGCAGTTAGATTCCTTAATTCAGGTGCTTACTGTCAGTGCAGGTTGAATGGATCGATCGAATAGTTTTTCAGCCCATAGCCGCATGCTTGAAAACAGCTGTTCATACGCCACAGAAAAATATTTAAAGCAAGTCTGATGTTCTTTG
The DNA here is from genome assembly GCF_054856555.1 of Leptonotus elevatus. Classification (NCBI taxonomy): domain Eukaryota; kingdom Metazoa; phylum Chordata; class Actinopteri; order Syngnathiformes; family Syngnathidae; genus Leptonotus; species Leptonotus elevatus. Next base: position 5,300,287 of record NC_141249.1, read on the forward strand.
CATAATCTCAGAAGAAGAACAGAAAGTGTGCAGCCGAATTACATGGTGTCTGCAGAAGCAACAATTGCCTCTTGGCATGGGAAAGTCATTTTCACCTTGGCCGCTGTGGGAAGAGCAGATGAGGACCAGCACCCGTCTCTCCCTCCCCTCCCTGAAAACCCGCACCCGACATATTTCAGCTATCTGAAGTGAGCTGAGCTGGGAGATATCAACCTTGAGAGCTGAAAAGCAGCTTTTGTCCAAAACAACCCTCTGAGAGCTCGGGCTGCCTGCTCTATCAGGAAATCATAAACTATGCCGTCCAGCCACAAGTGACGGGCTGCAAAAAGATTGAGGAGGTATGAAAAGGGAGAAAAACAACATAAAAGGTTTTAAATGTAAACAGGCGGAATTAATGCCACAAGAAGTCATGTTCAAATACCTGACATTCATTTTTACATTATAAATGAGACTCAGGTGATGTGGCTTCTAAAACTGGATAATGGACAAGAAGCTGAGAAATGACGGAATAAGTTGCTTCTTTGCTTGGAGTTTAGCAGATTGTCCCACCATTTCCCCAGGGAAGTCTGCTCCAAACAGCTCTGATATGTTATCTTACTCTCTGTTCACCACAGCTTTTAGTGCTGATATCCTCCATCAACAACTCACTGGAGCTAACCGTTGCTATCCTTTTCGCTTTCGCCCTTTCCTTTTTCTATTTTCGCACCGTCCATGCAGTCACTTTGCCTCTTTGAGAAGTATGAGCTGTACTGTAGACTTTTCTCCTTGAAGTGGCTGAGAAATATTTTCTTTGTTACCCTTTATGTGCATACAAATAAAGCAAATCTTGCAACCTTTTGGACCTGCTACCAGTTGTAGCGCTAAGCTAAAAATTTTGTCTTTTTGTTACAGTGTAGGCATATTTAAACGATAGAGTGAATTATGTGGGGTTTTTTTAACTTTACTGCAACGTGACTAAAAACACTCATAGCCTAAAGATTATTATGTCGTCTTTAGATAATTTCATGTAAATGCCAATGCACTTGCTACAGTGAGTTTGCTTCAGGGTGGCGTACTGTAATGACTAGGAAAATCTGTCTAACCACGGGCCCAGTGCCCACATCCTTAAAGTATCTCTAAATAAGATCGAGAACGCCTACTGGAACCTTGGAGAGTTTTTCATGAGCTGACCCTGCTGGCAATCTAATGTCCCTGTAGAGTTGGGAAATAAAAAAAGAAAATATTCCATCTAGGATCTATAAAGTAGCCCCTGCAAATGAATATCTGATGTATTAAAGTCCTTCCTTTTGCCCGAGGACCACCAATACACACTTTTTTCCATGGAATTGCTGCACAGAAGCAACTTATCTGCTATAAATGTAAATGCATTTAAAAGCCTCTCCATTATCCTTAATCTCAGACTCACTTTCAGTAGAATCTCAGAGTTAGGATGAACTAACTAGATTAAGTAGATTTAGATGATATCATCATGACGCATTCCATTCAACATTCACGTAATGTATTTAACTAAATTAATTTAGGGACTTTATTGTCATCTGTAGTATCGGCATGTTAAACTCCAACAGTGAGGCACTAATTGTAGTTCATATATTTCAGTTTAAACCGAGTCATGACCTCAATGTCTCATGTTTGGATAAATGCTGTTGGAATTGAATTTGCTAGTTACCTCAGTTTGTCTTAGAATAACAAAGTTAGGTGAACCGTGGTTATTTAAAGATTTGCCAGAGTCAAAAGGCCTTGAAAGACAAGCGACTATTGTCATTTGAAAATAAAAGCAGTCACATTTGTTGTCATAGGTCTGTCCCAATTACCAGCTGGTTGTATGAGTTTGTCAAGCATTCAGGTGAACACGTTTATCTGTGTCACGGTGGTTTCAGTAGAAATTTAGTTTAAGGACAAATATTGAAAATTTGAGTTTTGAGCAAGTCAATGTCTGCATTTTTTTTCATGGTTAAACCTCATCCTTATGCAAAATGATGGCATTCAATGATTGCCTGGGGTAAACGTGGGGGACGGAAGGTTTTCTTTGAAACTTTGAAATCAATCTTAGTTGAAGCACTGATTGACTGCCCCCTCCTCTCGCCTCTAATGTGGAAGCTTCAGGCACTGCGTGACCTGCTTGCTTTTGAATGATTGATGATGCAGCATTAGGGATAAACAGTAAACTCCTGTTATGCGCTTTTGGGAGGCACAGGGGCAAGGCAAGGCGGGGCATTGTTTTCTCTAAACAAAAAGTGGCGCCACTTTTGTAGTGGCACTGCCTCTGTAGTGCAGCGAGCCTACAAAAATGATTTAGAAGCACTGAATTGTGAAAATCTCCATATTGGTTCACACGTCGATTGGAGGCCCCCCTAATTTGGATGCCTCCTTGATGGGACAATTGGAAAGGTTCACAGATTCATTTTTCTGGCTCTTTTAGTTTAACGTTGATTATTGCGAAATACTAATCCAAAATACTGAACTTGTTTAAGATAGAATTGGATAACCGAAAGGATTAATATAAAAATATTTCATGAAGTGGTTGAGAGGGAGCGATCCATGAGATATGGTCATGTGCATGATTGATGGGCAAATTTATGTTGTGTTATTAAAAATGTTGTAACACCAAGTTGTTTTGGGGCTTTCATGGGACTAGAAAAACAAACTGAGAGCAGCATTATGCATTCAGGTTTCCATGCCAACAGGGCAGAAGGTGGGCTAATTGCTGCCTTGCTCATCCACAAGGCGAACAGCAGCACCGATGTCCGTCAGCAGTATTACAACAAAAGTGTCAGGCCAATTGCAAAGAAACTCGATGGACGATTGAACGCAAAATACATGTATATGGTGTGTTGCTTTTGGAGGTGTGCGCCATATAGTAGGGTTCAAGTAGTTGCCTGAGTTTCAGTCTTAACTGTGTCCACAAACTTGCAAGTCAAGGAGATGATGAAAGAAGGAACTCAAGCAGAAAGTGAGGGAGAGAGGTTAAGTGAAGGCAGGTGTTCCATGACAGACCTCGATTCCCCCCCCCCCCCCCCTCCACTTTTTTGTTCTACTTCTCCCCAGCAGCATCGGCCCACTGAGAATAAGTTTAGTTAACGAACAGAACCTTGCGAGTCATTCTCCTCGTGTTCTGTGACTGTCTTTTGTTCAGCTTATTCATTGAATCAAGTCTACCACATTGCATCTTTTCTTTTATCCTAGCCTACTTTGCACAGTGCCCCCCTGTGTGCCTTCTCCATTGCTGCAAGACCACCTTTATGCTACATCTTATAATACTCCTGTTGCTTTAAGCAGATGGAAGGACAACTTTCCCACTCTGGCCTTAACAGTCAGCAATTTAATTCCTATTAAATTGAAGCCAACATGTGTCCTCTTATTGGGTTTGAGTACTTGATAAACTACAGTTGACAGGGACCGAGAGTGTCAGTCTGACATAATCTTAATTCAAAGAAATGTTATAGTTGGAGTAAGCTTCTTTCCTTACAGTCACTTATCATGAATCAATTAACAATGTTGGACTGGAATGTTCTCAGCTCTTTTTGTTTTCCCATGGACTGTTATCAGTGGTAACACACGGTACATAAATGCCGCTGGTCATAATCGTTAGGTGTAGATTTTTTTTCGAAACATATTCCAGCACACTGCCATATTAGTGTTATCATTGGGCCTCATCATATGAATAAGCCCTCCGTTTCATCAATAACTCCACCAATTATTGTTTGATATTTATAATCCGGATAGAGACTGCAATGCAAGCGATAGTTTTGACAGATTTTCCTTGGTGGGATTCACCAAAACCTATGGAAGCCTGGTCATAACAATTAATTAAACAGTTAATTGGCCATTGAGAATTGATTAGATTATAAGGAATTTTCTGGTGATGAACCATGTCATGAATCCATTTTGATTCAAAATGGTGTACACGACGGGACTGCAACTCACCAGATATGCTGTTGATTCACTCTCAACAAATTTGTGGTGTGAAGAAGAACAAACTAAACAGACTTGGGACAAACAATAAAGTGACCATCATTTTTCCAATTTTCCATGGATTTTTTTTGTTGAGCAGAAAACCCATCAATAAAATGTATACATTTAAAGTGATATTAATATTTGTCTGCATATGAACAAGCATTATGTAAAAAGCATACAGTACTACTAACCTATCACAATTTTTCTTTGTTCATCTGGTAACTTTTAATAAAAGTACATAAATAAATATTGTTCCTATATTTAACTAGCTGTCTCAACATTCAAAATAATGGTATTTATTATTTTTGTCTGACTCCTCCACACATAAACATTCGCTGAGTGAAGTTCTTGTCTAGTCAGAAGCAAATGCATGCTCTAGAATATAACAGTACTGATAGAACTACATGGAAAGGGACTATCCTTGAGAGAATAATAACAATAACTGGACCATAACACTAAAAAGAGAGCGCAGCTTCTCTGAATAAGCTCTCACCAAACAGTGCATTCTATTTCTAAGACTATACTGGGACTCTTGTGTTGTAACTTCCAATTCTTTAAATGTCTCAATCAGGCAGTATCTATTTGCGTTTTAGGGACACACGCACACACAACTCAAGAGCCAGACAGCGATAACAACATTGCCACTCCATTCCTGCCCAACTGCATTAAGAGGTAGTCTTAACGATAAGTTATCACCCACAGAAACAGAGGCACTATGCCGGACACTAGTTCTTCTCTTAAAAAAATAAAATAAAAATTGTTAATGAGATTTTTATTTTCATTCTTCGATGTGACATTAATCGAAATTTCATTTACAGTCATTGTTTTACATTCCATGTCCCATATGTGTCCTGTTGCAAGAACAAAATGGATTTAGATCAGTACACACTTTACTGTCAAGACGTTTCGGCAGTTAATAAACACCTCAGAATTTGACTTTAAAACTTAGGAAAGATTGGGTCTTGTTTCTTGTAGTCAAATAAGAATCTAGAACCTGAACAAAATGCGAAGCAAGATGAGATGAGATGAGACACGGGGATCTGGCATCATCATAATTGTTTCAGAGATGATCAATCAAAAAGCCAAATATTGCTAGAACTAAAACTATTAATCGAAGTCAAGATCATGGTTTCATTTTGTTCTTTTACTACTATATTTGTCAAATTAATTGGTTCACTTACATGACAAATCAAGATAAAAGGATGCTGGTCCCATTACTTCCTATGGTAAAAGTAATTTGAAATCAAAGACCCACAGCCTTCTGAAATGATTTTTATTCATTTATTTATTTTATCTGAGGGTCTGAGGATGTGAGGATTTACTTCTGCTCTGGCTTAAAAGTTTTAAGATCCTTGCAACATCTATAAATTGATAGCTATGTTAAATGCAAGACCACTATACTGTAGGACAACATAAGAAGAAATGCAGGTGAGTCCTTTTTAGGTCTTCCATGACCCCATTGACCTCTCAACATTGAATTAAAACATTTTCAGTTTGCTGCCAACTTGATAAGAAATAGTGATGAAAAAGTGGGATGACTCAAGCAGACACGAAACATGAACAACTCTGGAGTTAAGTAGCTTTAGGGTTTATATGTGCGAGGCTGAGCACATCATATCTGCACTGCTGGATTATAGATTGCATACTTGATGTTACACGAAGCAGGAAGCAGATAGAAGTTAAACCTGATCAAGTGAAGGAGAAAGGAGGATGAAGGCCTGCACCTGGACTCATTGTGATACGGAATTGTCAGGAGAGAGTAGAAACGGGAGGTCAGGAGGTTATGATTGCTCCACTTGATTTGACGAATGGCTTTTCCTTGACTTAAAATATGTGGTCTCAAATGAGCCCAGGGATATCCTCTGACTCAAATGACCTCCTAGTGTAAACCTTGTTGATGGGGTTTGGGCAATGGGCAGGACCTTTTATCAGTTCTATTAATAGTTGCATCTGCATAATTGACTGCCCTAGTCTTTTGGTCAGACTGAATTTAATTTGTTGGCGTGGAATCACATTTTTACAGAACTAGCATGCTCACTGATATTTAATATGTCGCAAAGGAAACAGCAAGTCAAGTGTGTGTATGCTCAACTGCAGTTGTCCAAGCCAGGTGAACACATTTAGCAGTGATGGGTCAAGTCCCAAGGCGGAATACCATCATTTGTCTAAGATACTCATCAATCAAAATGTCTCCATGTCTCCTCTCATGTTACCTTCTGCTCCAGTGTGTCTTTCAGTATTTATCTCTTAGACTCCTCAGCCTCGACCTCTTTTCAGTGAAGCTATAAAAACATACATGTAATTCAACTGAAGTCTCTAAATTGTCTGTAGGTCTCAATGATAGTCTGTCTACTCGTGTGACTGACCCTTAGCCAAATTGAATAGACTCTGACTGCCCTGTGACTCTGAACTTGGTAAATGGTATAGAAGATGAATAGATGGAGGAATATAGCACAGTTAAAAAAACTATAAACACAATTGAATATCACAGTAAAATATTGTTGTTAAATTAAAACACGTAGTTTCAGACTCAACATTTTCAAATGTACTATTCATAGCTTCCTCACGACTCTGATTTTCCACACCCAAAATAGAGCAAACAATTTTGCACCACGTATCAGTTTTATTACCCTTGTATAAAAGTCAAAATGCTTCAATTTACCCAATATTTAGGTTTAATCTTCATTCAGACTATAAACACCCACATATGATCACGATGATGTAATTTGTTGTTTATCATAAGAATACTAGATCTTAGTTTATTTCAGTCAATAGTACACAGAACACACTGATAGCACATAGAAGATTTCTGAATTTGACACCTCCCAGAGAGGACACTGGGAGGAGTGGGAATGTCAAGACAAAGACTACCAGTAGGGAAGGAATGCCGGCATCCTGCTGAGCTAATCCTAGCTGGAAGAAAGGGGGAAATGTGGAAAGTAAGGCGTGAGAGAGGAGACAAGAAGATGGCAATGGAACGTCCAAGGGGGTGAGCAGAAATGGTTGCTTGAGAAAACTCTTTGCATTCACTAAAATGTGTTTTTGCCCTATTGCTTTACGCTGGTGGTCCAACTAGTCTCTGTTCTGTCATGGCGACATTTGAAGTTAATGAGACAGCTGTTGTATTTCAGAAGTGAAGTTCTTTAGATCAGCTTGTTCTTCATGGCCCAGTGCGTACTTTTCTTCTTAGCCCAAAGGGGGGGATGAGTAAAGCCAGTTCTACTCTGAAGGGTAGCTGAAATGATGACTTAAGTTGTGAAACAACTACAGAGAATGGTGAATTTGGAATTTTTCCCCCACACAGCACAACTTTTTGTAGAGATAGTTATTCTTCTTTTATATATATTTTTTGTTTCGACTTTCAAAAGAAACGTCTCAATGAACGCAGAAAAGCGCTGACGCATTTAAGTTGGTCTCCTCCAATGGGAACCAGACCACTCAGGGCTAGTAGGGATTCAACACACAGATCAATAGACTGGAATGCACATCTTATGTTTTAGATTATTTATTTTTTTACCTGTCGTAACGAAGATTCCATTTACAATGGAAAAGGCTAATTTCATGGTACATTGTCGTCTCCAGAGCAAGCCAGCATGTTGCCTCACTGGCTAAATCCAAACTATTTCCTGAGCCACTTCCTGCATAAGGCCTCCTGGTTTTGTCCTCTCTGGTCCAAGCTTGAAACAATTTCAAGTGACCCGAGGGAAATCACCTCCCTCCAGCGTACGCTCAGGCTCATTTTTCATAACTCTTTTAAAGTGTTGACAGAGACATTAAACAAAAAAGGCAGTGTCGCTGACAGTGACGGATGAATGCAAGTTTGGGAAAAAGATCACAAACTACACAATGATTATTTGACTCAAGGAGGAGAAATGAATCGTAGGTGAAACTGACATGCTTGTTACGAATGAGAATAATGTCCATGGTTCAAGAATATTTAAATGGGTAAAATAATGCAAACCCAGGAAATTGTTATGGGCCTGTAGTGGTCATTATCAACAGTATATTAAGAGCATTTACAGCCTGATGTATAGAACGTTCTCATCTGTGACTGTGGGCATAAGGCAGACTGCATCATTGATTGGTTGCCAGTCAATAAAATGGCGTCTGTATATAGACACCGGCAATCATTCACACTCAAACATTCACTGCAGTCACTGAGCTGCATGAAAGGCAGCTTTAAGTATATGTATCACGTAAATTTCCTGTGACCAGCTTTTCTATTCAAGGTCTACACCAGCTTTTCTATTCAAGGTCTACACCAGGCTTCCCCAATCCTGGTCCTCAAGGGCCAGAGTCCTGCAGGTAAACAAAATCCTGCATGACTCTGGCCCTTGAGGACCAGGATTATTGGGCGAGCCTTGTCTACACACACATTGATTATAAAGGTTAAAATGATAACCTCTGCAGAAAACTTAAGAGTTGAACATTGTAGCGTCGACTACTCCAGGTGGATTGCTGCACCAGATGGAAAGTGAAGATAACATTTTTATGATCGTACCACTTTTCTTTACTGACAACGCATCTCACAGAAAACAGAAGTCAGCATTTCCTTTTCCACTCTGTCTCTGCTTTTCCTCCTTCATGCCTCTGTCTTCCCTTCTTAATGGGTTTCTCTCTGGAAATGTGTCTTGCTCAAATCCTCAAGGTCTATTGATTTAAAGTCATCTCAGTCATGTTCAAGCCCAGACCTTTTTCTCAAAGCTGAAAAGTTATAATCCATGTTTTAAATGATTCAGGGTCTGAAAGTGAATCACTAATTAATAGACAGGGTATTTACATAACAAGTGGGGGACAGCCTGTCAGTACAGATGGAAGGTCTGTCAGTCCGTCACTAACGGACTCCCGTTTTGCTGGCAGACTGATGTAAACTTTGAAAGTCATAATAACGCATAATAATATTATGGAAACTTTGAAAAACCAAAAGATTTACTAGTAAATATTGCCTTTGGTTTCCTAGTCAACAAGTATAAATTATTTAGCTATGCAGAAAACAAGGGAATTTTGAGTCAGTCAGCAGTGTCTTATTTTACATTGACTTTAAATCAGGGTTTCTCAGACATATTTAACTGAAGACACAAATTAGATTCATGGTTCCTTCTTGGGACCCAAACTTGGCATTATGCATTGCCACTGACATGTACATGATAAAAATTGACTGTTGCTATGTTTTTGTTCCCGGCCCTTACCCTTAGTTTGGAAAAGGCTGCCTTGAAACAAAAGGGATGAAATAAATTAAAGAAGGAGACATGATTTCAGAAGACAAAAATATGGGTGACAAAGATTTATGTGGAAACTAAAAGCTACAGCACTTGATTGTGGGAACGAGGGTGGTGTAATTAAGAGGGCAGATGCTGAAAAGAGTCTAAGCTATTATCAACTGCCAGTTGATGGGTTGTTGGTGGACAAATGGAAATATTTGTAAAACCCTCTAACTCAAGTATGCAACACTAAATAACACAACTATAGATATTTAAAAAAAAATAGGGATGACAAAATTAGTGTGTTCATTTTGAGTTCATATAAAGTTCCTTTAACACCACACTTTTTTTTTTAACGCGCCATTAATGACCGCCCCTTACATGGAAAGCCTGTACTGGTGGAATTCCAGTTGCATCCACGTAAAAATTTAGCAGTAATAAATTTAATAATGCATATATTTGTGGAGACTGGGGTCAAGTTGCATTTTACAATTTTAACAATGTGCAGAATTTCACAAGTTACTTCATGTTAAAGGGTTGGAATTAGGGGGTTAGATCACCAAATGATTCCCGAGCGCGGCCCCTGCTGCTGTGTGACAATCAGTGGTACTTTAACCTAAAGATGAGCTAGCTCTTAATATGAAAAGAAAAAAACACTGCGCTGTCACCAACGTCTTACAAATGCAATTATGCCATCTAGTGGCAGAAAAATTATCTCAACACTATCACACGTTTATTACAGGACAGTACATCTTTTTAATGTTATGAATTATTATGAAATTATTGTATCAATGACTAAAATATGTTTCTATTAAAAAAAAAAAATCACTTTTATGTTAACAAGAGTATGAAACGTTAAAAAAAAAATACATTTCATTGTACATTTAGAACAGATAAAAGATCAAATTTGCAATTAATCAAGAATTAACTATTGAAGTCAGCTGGAAGACGGACAGTGGTTTATTTTCGGCCTCAAGCTCAGAGGTCCTACTATGGATGATTCTTGTTAGGGCGACGGCCTCCTGTAGAGGGGGCTGGACAAGACTTATCAAAGGACAAAGAGTCTTTTGCTGTGCTGACATACAGACAGGTCAGACACCTGTGTGTGGGTGTGTGTGTATATGTGTGTGACGTGACATGTTTTTGTGCTCAGACAGGAATCCCTGTCTTGCATGTTTTTACGTGTTGGTTCACAGCAGTTGGGTCAACGTGAATAGCAAACTGTTGATGGAGTGTGTGTGTATCTGTGTACTGATGGACCACTGATGAAAGCTGCTGTTTGATAATAGTGACAGTAGGAAATGTCAGTGCACCGCTTTGTTTTATTCAACTCGCTTCCGGAATACGCCTTGACATTGAACACAAGCACACAGTATTTAATGTAGCATTTTAATGTTTATATACTCTTTTCGACCACTATATCCCTGTTAGAAAACAGAATAGGAACTGCAAGGTGCCAATGTCAGTACTTGGGACTTCCCATAGTAAAATGAGACATTAAAAAGCGAGTCAGCAGCAGTAGTTAAGATTTGTTTGGTTTATATTGGATAGCTAATTTTTGCGTAAGCCTGTTAGCTGCCAAACACACTAGTGCCACATGTATACTTTACATACATACTACTGTTATTTTTGTTTCCTCTATGATTTGGCAGTTGACATATTTCCTGTGACCAGCTATTAACAACCAATTATTCACTGTTTGTTTTATTTTGAATGTGGTACTTATGGAACTCCTGTTACAATACCAGTGTCAGTTTCTGATGAGGACAAGGTGCGAAGGCAGCCTGAGTTACTTGTGGTTTGACAATAATCGAGTTCTATGTGGATGTAGCTAAATGGAAAAAAAAACTCAACCTAAACTTAGCTCAACTGCATCGAATATGTTTTAGTAAAAACATACTTTTATTATAACTCAGTAATCAAAAATATGAAATATTTTTTGATAATTCAGGTTGGTAGCACTTGGTTCGCTAAATTGTGACATAATCAGATCCTCAGGAGAGTCAAAAACTTTGAATCCTAGAACACTGACAATGTATTTGCTAGGGGTGGGAATCTTTGAATGTCTCACGATTCGATTTGATTCAGATTTTTGGGTGTGCGATTCGATTCAGAATTGATTTTCGATGAAGAACAATTTTTGCTTCAAAATGATTTGATTGACAATGTTATTTGCTTCAATCTATAGATGTGCAAGGAATTGTAATGATCTACTCCAGTTTGACTCGCTAATGCTAATTAGCGCGCTACTCGCGGCACTTTTATCACTCAAAAGAACGGCTCCACTCTGAAAAAACAAACAAACTTTCATTGGAATAACTTGATCGTGACTTTTTCCTTCTACTCTCTAATGTGGCTACAACTTAAGTGTATTAGACCGCATGGAACCACACTGCCCCTCAGTGGCCAAACCGGGTACAACATGAACACCGCTCCAAATAAAGGCACACCTAGACAAAGGCAAGACAATATAAAATAATTTAAATAAAATCGATTTTGGGATATTTAAAATAGATTCTGAATCGTACTAAATGAGAATCGATTTTTTGGGGCACAACCCTAGTATTTGCCATATATTTTATGCCTGGCTTAAGTGTACTACTGGCTAGTTATAAATGTCTTTAGTGCAGTGCATAGATATGACATGATACAATTTGTTGTCCCCTTGGGAATGTTTTTTTTTTCGGGTACGGTGTATGCAGCACTCACAGGTCACTCACAACACATGCACACAATACACCATTAACAAAATCTAATCATGGCGTTGTTGCTTAAAAGATTTTGTAGAGCTATTTCCATCCGGGTAATTTTTCAGTGACTTCTCTGTATGATCTCTCCGAATTTGAGGTCAAACGTGGGTCCTGAAGAAAGCTTGTCATTTGAAGAACCACCGAGGTCATGTACACCAGCCTTATCATTATCATCTCTGTTTGCCTTGTCATAAATAAGGCTTCACTCTTGTGAGATTAGTTATTAAACCCAACAGGGAACATTCCACAGCCACAGGGATCACTTTAGTCTTCCATCTCCCCCTCATGCCAACACACACATACACTAACCCATAAGTGTCTCTCAACTTTACCTTTCCTGTATTTTGACTAAATATCTGCTCTGTTCAATCTCTGTTCAACATGTTGAAAGCTTGGAAGTGGGAACACTGTTCCTTTTGGTGCATGAGAAATTAGCACATTTCCAAGTTTCATCAAATGGTTTATTTTCATTTTTCTGGATCCAGCTACAGTTTACAGTTTCTTCTGCATAATCAACACCATCCCTGGGTGTACTTGGAGACTGTGGGATGGTTTAAATCGCTATATGTATGTTTGCAGATGTTTAAATTGAGAGTGAACGCCTGTTGTGTACTGAACTTTAAGAGGAGGTTCACTCAGTAGAGTCCTCGCCAAAATACTTCCCAGTAAAGAGTCACATTTGCTTCTTCCATCTAACACATTTAAACAAACTGTTAATTAAACATGTATCACATTGACATTTAAGTAAAACATAATGAAAAATATTATACTAAGTTTGATTGCAATGAATAAGGACTGACTTATGAATGAATTACAGTTGTAAAATCAATAAATCGTTACTGGACCACGTAACAAACATCTTTGAAACCATAAAAGGTTTACCAATATATTTTTAGAATAACATCCTAATCGGTGAGTAGAAAAGTACAAACTAATTTGTGCTTTCCTTCTATCTTTACAAACATTCAGATGAAGTTCTCCCACTTCCCTATCGTGAAAAGCTTCAGGTTTCCTTTTGCTTCATTCCACGATTGTTTCTTGCCTTCGTTATGTCGTTGTCTCTCACTTGACTTGGCCTCTTCCTCATCCTTGTTCAAGGCCTCTTTTACAAAACAGCCATTATTGACATTGAAACCATAATCAAATGCAGGCATCGCTCACTAACTAAAACCCACAAAGGAAAAGCAGGCGGGGGTAGAGAAAAGTTTGGGCTTGACTTCAGCATAAGAGGCATTAAATGACTTTCAACAAAGCTAATCAAGGGTATTCCGACAGTGTTTTCAGTTGAAGAGGCGTCCGTTTTGGAATTTGAGGAACACAATTATTTCCATTAGGCTGGTCATTGTTCAAACCTGCAGACAGAAAAATGACAATAGCATCTGCAGTGAACTCCAACAATGGCATATTGTTTTCGTGGCTCGAAACCTTTAATTGAAGTCTATATCTATGTTTATACCATATTACAGTATGAAACTAGACCCTAATGGTTTGTGTTTCCATTTACACCACAGGGTGTGTAGGCACTCAATTGATTGCAATGTGTCTGCCAAAAGGTGTTTTTGTATGAATTTTGGGAACAGTTTTTTTTTTCTTCATGCCTTTGCTTAAAAATGTTGTATTTCCTCCCAGCCTTGCCCCAAATCATGGGTGGAGAAAATCCATGCAAGGATGGTAATTTAGCTTTGTCAGATGGAAGAAAATCTGAACGGCTTCCTTATAGACATATTTTCCCCCGTTCAGGCGGGCTCAAGCCGCTTGGTGCACTCGGTTCATTAAAACTTTGGGTGGCCTATTTTTTGTTTCGTCTTGCGAGGAAAATTTTGGGATACAGTATGAGCGCTGTGTGGTGAACTCAACTCTCTTCACGTCATAGTTTGGTAGATAGTGAGCAATTTGTCAAAAAGAGCCTTCAAGCAGTTTATTGCCAACTTGCCACACCCAATTGAAGTTTACTATCTAACCAAACATAAAGCAAAGAGAATTACACGTTGTGTATTTATAGAAAGTCAACCAACCCCAAAATTTTCTTGACAATAATACATTTGCGCCCCTCCTAGTCTAAACACGGCATTCTGATTAATATTGTGTTTGTGGAGTATGAATTAAGCAGCAAAATCCACCCGTTTTTATCCATCTCAAAGGAGCGTCCATTTTGCCACATGCGGTCAACTTGAAAATGACATCATAGTTGCTCAGGACTTAGGCAATGACCAATCACGGCTCACTTGTTTTCTGAGTTTGATCATGTGACGTTTGTAAGCTGAGCTGTGATTGGTCGTTACCTGGAACCTTAGCAATTGTGATGTCATTTTTCAGTCGACAGCAAGTAGCAAAATGGCTGTCCCCTGAGATGGATATTGGATAATAACGGGCAGATTTTTATGCTTAAATTATATTCCACAAACAACAATATTAATCAGAATGCAAACTAGTGGGGCTGCATAGAACACATTATTGTAAATAATTTTTTTGGGTTGCCTTCATATCTCAAGACACCACTGTATAAACTTAAATTACTTGCTGAATTCATTTTGCCCCTTAGCCACTGATTGGTGTAACCTCAAAAAGCAATTGGGATGTCTTTGGTTGCTGGGAATATTATTTAAAGATGTCTTGAAAGGTGTTGAGATCTTTGTCAATTAGCAAAGTGACATGATGGCCACATTATAGTCACCACCCAGTATTAAAGAAACAAAATCTGTCTGTTGTAATGTCGTGCATTACAGAGCGGTTTCTCTGAGGGTGGCAGACACAGCCCGCTGTCGTTTAAATCTAAGCTCTCTCTGTTTGGATTCCTAGCGTCTCACAGTTTATTGACATTGTGGCACACGCCTTGTACGTAGCAGCGTCCTGCTACATAGACACACACCCACTGATGTTTTTGTTGGACTCATGAGTGTGAGATTGCCGTGTGTCATTTCATTGCGACTGAGGGCTGACAGAGAGAGACCAGGTGTCGCTGTGTGTTTGTGTGGGAGAAAGCAAAGAGACAACTTTGACCTTGTGTGTGAGTTCATTGACAATTCTCATACAAACTGGGCCTTTCTTCACCTTGCTCATTGTTATCAAATTGGGTACAGTGGGGGAAAAGGTGTGAAGGGGGGCCTGTTATATTTCTATACTAATGGGTTGGATATGGAATCCGTTTCAAGCACTTGGTGAGCACCTTTTTTTTTTTTTATCAGCACAAATGTTTTCTCGATCTCTGCAGGGGAAAGTCGACGTACTCACATGAAGAACACATGACCACATTAACACGCCACTTCAAAATGTTTCATATGCACCACAATTTGGCCAAGCTGCTTTCTATTTGTACAAACAGCCAAACAATTACTCTTTCCTTTCCTTTTGGTAAAGCATATCGTCCGCAGACGAGGTTAGTACTGTAAAAGGTTGGAACAGAGTCATGATGAACCACACATACAAATTTCACACATTGCCAACTGTGATTTAAACATGCACGTCTCATTGCAAAATTTCACTTTTACTTTCCTAACCTTGGAGAAAACAGTGACGAGTGAGAGTGCGGTGGGCCTCCCCTGTGAGCTAAATGACAGGGTGGCAGTGTAGGATGACAGCAGCACATTTGACAGATGGGATGTTAATGAGAGGAGAGCAGGACTTGTGTTGGAGAACCAACCTTTTAATGCAATGCACACGTAGCGGAGTTTTAAGAAGCCACACCTCACTATGGGAACAGGAACACAACTTGACAGCAATCTGTCATGCAAATAAAAAAATCATCTCTAATAGGGATGCCTGTGTCATTTAATTATAAACCAACAATTTATGAAGAGCTATGAGTCACAATGTGATCTCATGAACTCTGGAGAGTCATTTTCATATTAGTCTTTTCTGTTCTTTAAACCAGCCACAGTAGATAAGCACTTCTTGTTTTTGTCCCAGCGTATTTATTTTGTCCCCAAAAAATTTCAACCTGCTTACCCCTAGACTTAACCCTTTTCCTTGTTGTATGCAAGGTTTAATGTTTAAGTGGAACATTTTCAGTAGTTCTATTAGATTATGCATCTTGGAGCTGTGGAACAGAATAATTCAAATCTCAACATGCTTTTTTTGTGGAAATAATTCTAGGATTGACAGACAGCAATGCACCGAAAGTAATGCCGTTTTTTTGAGGAGGGGGGTGGGGTCAAAAATGGTTTAGGCATTACCATATTAAAACAACTTGAAGTTGGTGGGACAGTAATCCTCTATTGCTGCCAATAACCTCTTTTAAAAGGTACTTTATCAGAAGTGAAGTTGTACTTGCTTTCTGACACCTTCAGTGACAGATGGATGGAGCAAGAGAAACTTGCATTGATGGACAGCTAAAGTAGGGGCAAAGCAAACGGAGGTTATTTGTCTTCTCATTTTGCGGCCCGGACCTCATATTTGCATGTCATTACTGACGCTCTACCCTACAAAGTTGGCATTCATGCTTGATGACCTGCTCTGCGTTGCACTGTTTCTTCCTTACACCTCTACTTTCCAACTTGCACCACTACCACCATTAGCTCCAAAGGCTATTAAGTTTTCAAGTTATCTCCTTGCTGTCCACACTGAGGGAGTAGGTCACTTTTCACTTTTCTCCATTCACTACAGATGAATTGTAAGATCGGGATTGTGTGCATTCACATTTCAATGAATGAATTGTGTGTTTGTGTTTTAAGTATTATACAATGGGAGAACAGTTGTGGCTTGTGTCAACCATGTGGTAATTGCTTGCTTGAAGCCCAGGTATTAGATGACACAAACTCCTATCTTGAAATGTATTTCAAAATAGTAATGCGAGCATCAGTGGCTGGTCGTCAATAGTGGGTGCTAGGGCGTCGCCTTGCACTCGTCTGAGTCACCTTGAAAAAGACAAAAATAAAAAAATTAAATGAAATTAGATAATAAAATGCTTCAAAAATATATGTATATCTGTTTTCAGATGTGCAGGATAAATACTATACAGTTAGTAAAGGAGTAAAATTCATTAATTTATTACTGGCGTCTCAAGCAATGATGTCATTTCCATTTTGGGCCCACAGAGCAACACCGAGAGATTCTCATAAAAGTGTGACATGCACAGTCAGTCCTCATGCAATAAACAGTTATGGCTGAAGGAACCAAACCGCTTGCCCTCACACCACGCAGGCACACTACCCAGCTACCCTGCACACTACCCAGCTACCCTGTATACATTTATATCCATTCAAGGAACAATACACAAAACAGTATTGCATAATTTCATTCTGACTAGAGTACAAACATTTAGATTTGATTCCCATCAAATCCCCATTCAAACCACTACCAATTCATCCACAACCCCAACAGCCTGTGTTGATTAGTGATATAATGTTAATGTGTGTGTCTGTAGTGCTTATAATATAGTTTTACATTTTCCTAAATTTAGCAACACAGATGACCAAATCTACACTAGTAGAATACTGTTAAAACTTTGCCCCTAACCCTAAAACCGTACTACAATGTAAGGCTTTGTATAAATGCAACTAACCCTACCTCTAATATGGGACACATTTGAGGTATACATGTTGGTATGGCCCTGGATGACCGTCTGTTTCTCACATGGCCCCTGTGAAAAATGAATCGCCCACCCGTTTGAAACCAATTTTGTTGTTTGCTAGCATTTATTTTTTCTGAGTGATGCGTTGCAATTCATCAGTCATGGATTTAGTAGTTTCCAACAATTTCTGAGTGGGAAACAGACCTCTCCAAACCAAGGTAAATTGAGCTGTAAGAGTTGTGTTGGTGCCTTGAAGTTGGAAAGGGGCATTAGACGCACCTCAGGCTTCACCTCGGTGATAATTGCTGTAACATTCGGCTAAGCTTTTCGTCCCTCTGCCATTTACAAAGTGTGTCAATAGCAGTGTAACTCTCTTGACCTTAAATGGATGTTTAAAAGGCCCTTATGACAGCTGTCATTGCTAAAGTAGGTCTAAACATGGTAAATACGGTAACATGAACATTCAATTTGGTTATATAGCCTACTGTACACATTAAAGCGCTATCAACAAGATGCCTTAAAATGTATGCTCCTTGAATAAAACCCTAATACAAGAAATTACATTACTTGAACTTGGTGACTGAGTGGATGACAATGAGAAATGTAAATTAAGCTTTACAAGCTTCCTTTTATAGTTTATTTAATTGCTTAAGAGTGCACGAGTCAAATTTGCATCGATAGAACTATTTGTCTTCAAGATATATTTGATGTTTGTTTATTTACCATGTTGGATTTTCCCCCATAGTTGTCTTCCAACCACATGCGAAATATACTGGAAATAAAAAAATGATAAATTAGAGGAAGGCCTTGAAAAACCTTGAAACCTTAAAAAAAACATTCACAATACTTCCTCTTAATGGAACATTAAAATGATTCAAATCAGTGATCCCCCCCCCCCCTTTGTCTGAATGATAGAACAGAAGTATAGTCTTCTTGCAACTAGTGCATAAAAAAATAAATAAATCATTATGCATGACCCCCCCCCCCCCACACACACACAACTTTCAATGTGGACATGTATGTTATATAGTACTATACATAAGTGGTTAAGTAGGGCTCATGGACTAATTTGATTTCTGTCACCCATCCCATTTCCAGTCTATTACCCATTCTTAGAAGGCCTGGCTGGCTCTGGCCAATTAGTAAAGCTTGTCTACACGCAGCTGCACATATGTAGCATTCCTTTGTCAGGCAGCAGGACCAGGGCCAGTCATCTTAGTCCAGTTCATCCAGGGAGTGAGAGGAGCACTTCCTGAGATGGTGATGGAAGAGATGAAAGAATGGTTTTATTTGTTCTATTCTATAAGGACTACATCAAGCTAAACACTACACCGTAGTGGATACTTTTACTGTTTAGTACCAGGGCTCGTTACCCATACCTACTTCTGACCAAAGTCAGTATTATCAAATGGCTCTGAAAAGGGTCCAAAAATAGTTTGGCCAACTTTTAAAAAGATTTTCAATATTTACTCACCCAAAAAAAATCCTGTTGCATGATGTGGAACAGAATCGGAAGCTTACACTGGTGCCGAACATCTCAAATAGAGGAACAACTACCGGTAGTTGAGTTGAGAGTTTGCATAAAGCATCCACCCCCAACCCCCCACCCAGTCATTCATCACCATAGAAATGACAAGTAGATATGTTGGCGATAAATTGCTACTGCAATTTATTTACCTGATAAGTTAGCAGCTAGCCTGTGGCACCATGCTGCCTCTCACAGGTCAGTTAGGCTAATTATTAATATGACATTACTCTTGTTTTATTGTGTTAGGTAATGTCTCCGTTATACACTGGCTTACCATGGAATACAAAATGTGCTCATCTGCATGATTAAACACCATGCGGCTATTAAAATTATTAAAAAATATTGTTGTTCTGGAAAATCATTTCCAACTGTTGAGTTGTAAGCCTGCAGTCTTTGAACCACAAGCTTGTAAAGTCAAATTTGGGAAATCGTAAATGTTTATTAAAATGTAAGATCCCATAATTTTGGCATGTGTGACGTAGAGTAATGCTCTGCTGGGATTTGAATCCAAATTGGACCAAATCTGAAACGTGGTTGCTTTGGAGTTTTAATGTGAGATATATATATATATATATAAATATAGACAATAAACCAAAATACAAGAGAACCAGTTCACGCAAATCCTGAAGTCTCATTTCTACTTATTTTATTCTCTAGGATGTCCGAATGCCTCATCTGCATGTAATCTCCGTCACTGTGGCCACACATCATACGTATGGGATAGATTATGTGTAATCACAGCTAGACAGAGACTGAGGATGAACGGGAAAGGAATGTATGGGGGTTGGTGGGAGAGATGAAAGAAGTAAAATGGAGAATGGGCTGTCAGGGATAATGGAGTAGTAGCATTTATCAAACTGCAGATCTCCATGTGGGAAGGATGGACTGAGACAGAGGGAGGCAAAGGCAGAGGATTTAAACACTGAGGGAGGGCACCTAGCATGATGGGTGAGTGGGCAAGGCATAGGTCAGCCATCACTCCACCGAGATCTTTCTTAAGCTGAACACTCCCATTATAGATAAGCAACATCTTCCTTTGCGTGTTGGAATTATAAAATGGGCTATCAGAGATGATCACATTATTATTATTATTATTATTATTAGTGTTATTATTATTATTATTTGGGTGGAATTTTCTTCTTGTTCCCCCTAACTCCAGAAAATCCCAAAAGTTATGCGTTTTCTAAATTGGACTTCACAAATTAGGTTAGAGGGAAGTTATGTGATATTTGAGGGATATTTTTGATATTTGCTTCAATGAGTGAAGCAACAAAAGCAAGAAAGTGCTCTTATTGCATGCCTGTAATCAAATACTGTATGTTCTTTCGCCATCCGACATTTTCTATGACCAAAGAAATTGACTTGTTTTGGGTGAATACTGTAAATTGGTTTTGTTTTGACTCTCTGCTTAGTGATATGCAATATATGATGACAATATATTATTTGCTTTAAAAACAAAAAGACAGATACCTGCTGGGAAGGGCACTTGGAATGTGAATGAGAGTAGTCAGGATGTTGTGTGTATGCGCGTCTGTGTGTGTTTTCCCAGACTTCTTAGCCTTCCCTCTGTTTGACCCCTTTTTATGGTCTTTTTACGGCCCCTGCACACTGTAGCCATCGAGATTCTCTTCTCCAGGGCCCTGTTCCCCTCATCAACCTCCGCTTAGATCCTCAGGCAAGGTCGGTTGGCCTTTAACAGGATCAGCCTACCCCTTGAAGAGTCCATCCACATGGAAACGGTTTCAGGGAATCTGCAGCAGATTTTTTATGTTTTTACATTGTGTATATATAGTGGCTAAGTCCTAAAATGCATTTCGGAGCATTCTTGCAAGGACACACAATATGCTACTGATGATGTCATGTCTTTTGGTCACCATCGTCATCAACCTCTAATTATATCTTCGTATATTATATAATGGACCCACGCTGTTCATGCGATTTAGGGCCCGAACCAGCCCATGAATAGCGAAAATCTACGCATAACTGACGGCCACAGAAATGCATTGGGGGGAGGGGGAATTTAAACCCGCAAAAATTCTTCAAAAAACACTAATAAACAATCAATATGAGTTTTTCTATTGGTGTTGCGCCTTCCAAAAATGAATAGATCAGTGCCAAAATATACCCTTTTTTTTGTACATGTAGTTATTGTTCATACTCAGTTTCTTAAATGAACACACGTCACAAATGGGACAATTGTACACTGCTGTAAAGTGCACGGCCAGATTGTGTTTGCCAGTCACTTCCACCAAAGACTGTCTTTTTTCTTCCTTCTTCTTTCTTGAAGTAAGAATATGAAACCTGAGATGGTTAGATGTGCCATCTAAATTAGGGCAATACTTGAATACGTGTTTACGCATGCAACATGTCAAAGCAATGACCTGGACTGGATATCAATGTCTAATATGGTAGCATACAGGGTAAAATGGGTGAAATTATCTTAATTTACACCAGCTCAAATGTGCACCCACTTTTCTGTCCTCAGTTTTTTTTTTTTTTGCAGTTTGATGGTATATTTTTAATCCCTGGATTGCACAGTGTTAACTTTGTAAGTAGCTGATCTGTAACAGTGGTAATTTTTCATTAGTGACACTTGCAAGCAACCCAAACCAGTAGTTTGGTATAATGGTGTGTTCTTACGTTTTATTGCTCCCTTTACTTGTAATCAAAGCGTCTGAGTGTCTTTCTCTAGGGACTTCTTACTTGAGAAGACTTTAATGAATATTGCTATTTAACATTTCTATAGAACAAAACCATTTCAGTGGAGATTAAAACATTCTAGGGAAGTCTGCTTCATTTTGCGTGCACTCTGCACTCAATCACTTGCCGCTTGTAAATGATGAGTGTTACAGAATAACTCAAATTACGCAGAATAGATCCATTCATTCATTCTCTGTACTGCTTATCCTCACTCGGGTTAGGGGTGTACTGGAGCCATAATAGCAGGGCAAAAATAAACAAACAGCCTCATTCACACCTACAGACGGTTTAGTCTTCAGTAAACCCAACCACTCATGCACGGGGAGAACAGGAAGGCCAGAGCCCAGATTTGAACCCACAACCTCTCTCAGAACTGCTAACCACTTGGTCGTCGTGCTGCCCCACAAAACGGATCTAGAACTGTAAAATACAACAGCGGACATCCGGTAACTATCAGCATGTTATTTATTTGGGGCCATACATTTACAGTAGCCTTACTGAAGGTACTCAAATATGGGCCCCATAGAGTACTCAATACTGTATATGTGAGTGTGTGATAGATTTAACTAACACCTACTTTTCAATGTCTGCATGAAAATTCTGAGCCTCCTTTCCAGTTAGAGGCAGCTTTTTCTGGCCTGTGATCACTGATCCAGGACCAGCCTCACTCCTGGGGGAAGAGAGAAAACACAGTGACCTGAATATTGTTTGAAACTGTAACAAAGCTTAACAAGGTCCAGAAATGAAAGGAAACTTTTGCATTCCAACATGGAAATGTGCTTTCAATGTGTTTCTACTTTGCTGTTACTTTCATGAATACAGTATTAAAAAAATAAAATAGAAATAAAAAATAGCCTGAGTGAGCATGCTACCTCCACTGGTGATTCTGCCTCGTAATTCCGTTTGGAGAATGAGCAACATGATGAAACATGGTTGGGAGGAAAAATCCTTTATTTTAAAATAAGCTTTCTGCAAAATACAAAGAGCACATGTAATAAATTATCTACTTATGTTGTCCTAAATCAGGCCAGGTTGTGGTAGGGCTTCCTCTGTTCGAAGTGCACCACTGCAAACAAAAACGCTGGAATTGGAATCAGAACACCTCAATGGGGAGATACAATTCATCTTTTAGACGCACTGAACATTGATCTTCACAGCAAACATAAACTTCATTGTCCACCTAGAGGAATTTTTTCTTGGACATCAGTGAAGAGGCTGGAACCACTATACACATCCTCTTCCACACACATCTGATACAAAATGTACAAACACATATAAATACACATTCTGAAGTCATACTGTCCACAAGTGGAAGTTAAAAATAAGACATGGGACTACATGATTCTAAACAATGAGATTCAAACCTTTTCAAAGATCAACACTTGTGCTAACACAAAAACGTGTTTGATTGCACAGACGGCCAATGCGTATCAATCACTAATGTTAAATACTATCTTGGTTTCAGTATTCAACAGCGCTAAACATGTCAATGCACTCACCATGATTGAACCTTTTTTGCTCGGTCTCGACAGCTATTGGAAGCTGGCTGTGCCTTTACCCCTGTGCCGCTGCCTACGCATTGTAACATTGGATATATAACGCTCAACTAGCATTTTTTGACCAGTGACCGTAGTACGACTTTATTTCCCATGATTCTTAGATGGGAACGCAGGAAGTAGTTGTAGTTCCCGTCACCACCTACTAAGTAAGTCCGTCCTGCTACCGATTAGATGTGGATGCGAATGAGTAATTAGAAAGGAATTTACAGTTAAAATTACTTCTAATGGGTTTATCTTATGAATCACTATAACAACTGTATAGTTGACATCGACATGGCAAAAAATGGGACGCCAGGACGAGACCCGCATAATAGCGGGACAAAACAAGGAGGTTGACGTCTGCTAGCAAGCTTCGTGATGCTTCCGTCTGCTCCCTCGGTTTCAGGATGTTGACAAAATAATAGTGTTCAAGAAATGTTCCATTTTAGCCTCTTTTACATCCGTTTGGCTCTTTCTTTTCTGTTTGGAAATTGGGAAGCGTGAACAAAGGTTTACAAGTGTACACAACCGTCTTCCCGAGCTTTGCAATAAAAAACAATTTTTTTTATAAACTCTATTACGACAGTTAAAAATGGCATAAAGTGCACCTGTTGTTTTGTCACTTAAGGCTGAAAGCTGTTTAAACAATGCTTGCAAGATTTAAGATGTACAGTTACGCAAAAACACTTTCAGCATTCAAATTACGGCTATTTTGGTAGCCATGCTTTATTTTATTTTTTTACTTGATTTTCACGCATGCGTAAACGTAATGCGCACTTCGCTTATTACAGGCTCGATATCGCCTACCGGAAGTCAAAAATGAATATCCTGAAAAGAGAATATTTGCTGTGTCTTATTTACCATTCTTTTGTTAAAGATATTTGAAAGGATGGACTTAAAAACAAATCTGATTACTTTCATGGCAATGTTCACCAAGATCAACAGTATAAGTGGTATAAAAAATGGATGGAAGTGTGGATTGTAATCTTTTAAACGCAATCATCAAGCCTTATCTTCAAGTGTGTTTGCACTGAATTTGGTTCTATGAAAATTATCCCAAGAAAGTTTAATTGTGTTGTTGCATAAACTCTCATCACAGCTACATAAACATGTTGGAATGGTACGTTGAAATACAGAGTAAGTCTGAGATGATGCAATATCCATGTGGTGAGGGAATTCTCATGTAATTAGAACAGGCAGAGAGCCACAAGTGTGTTTTTTCTGTTTGCTTTTTCTTGCCCTCTCTGGCTCAGTCGTCCTCTCATCCACTCAGTCTTTTTTTCACTGTGTGTCCTAGCCAGTGAACTATTGCTGACCTCAGCGGTCTTGTCAGTGATTAATGCCCCCCTCCTGTACTCCTGCAACTCCTCATCCCATTGAGGAAAAAACTAGCGGAGGTTGGAATCAGATAGTTTGTACCATTAGTATAGAAAACAGTTTATCATCATTTCTACTCTTATGGTTAAGGTTCACCCTAACCCTAAGTCTTCAGTTTTTACAGCTCTTTTCTGATCTAATATTTGCCTTCTTTTATAGACCATAGTTGCGTTCAAAGAACAGCATCCCACATGTTGATTCAATGGACTCCAGACATCAAAGCAGCCGTGCTGCCAATTGGCACATCCAACGATGTAATTCACTCAACTGGTGGTTATTCTGTTAGTTTGTAAGATCGAAGGTAAAACAGTGATTCATTGCAGCATATGTCTCCATGCAGGAAGCAAGGTTTGATCTTGTTGTTAATTCTGTTGTAAACATCCAAAAACAACATATTTTTAGGCCCTTTTTCCTCAGCACTAACATAGAGGAAATCATCTAAAGTTGGCTGTTATTCCTTTTTCTTTCTCTTCGTTTACTCACTTGGACACCGGCCCCCAACATGCACAAACTGTCCGTACTCGAGAGTGATTTATACTGGTGGTTGTCATCTGTCAGATGGCTCAAGGCAAGCCTCAGGAAAATCAAGGAAATCCTTTCAACTATGTTGTAATTTTTGGCACTGCACAGATTCTCACCACTCAGATATGGCTGAGATGCCTCTGGCCCAAAAAACACTGTCAGGTAGGAAGTCTTTCCAATTTGTCCTTCCCGACCCAAGCTAACCTGCAGTGGGCAGCTTCACATTTCTGCATGGCTCTAAATGTCTTCCCTTTGGCCAGACAGTCAGATCACCCCCGTCAGCGCTGAGGTCACTAGTTAAGTGGAGGTTGGCGCGCTGGTGACTTGCCGATTGTGTAAGCAAGCCAGCTAACAGGCCTGAGGGGAAGAGACTGTGTGCTTGGGACTGATATTAACTAAGGGAGTAGATGGAGATAAAGACAAAATAGATAGGAGCAGCATTAAACGGAGACTTGGGAAGCAGAAAGGTCAGCAAAGGGGGCAAGACACAGATAAAAGAGTTCTTTGTGAAGGGGCCACTTAAGTTCATCCTATTTTACTTTCTAGACACAAAAAGAACATGTAACGTAATTGTAGGTGTAGCATAGTTTTTAGGTTTACTGGCTTGTAAGAAGTGAACAGTGATTTTTGTCACACGTCACTACTATTGTGGTTTGTACTATTGCTGCAACTCTTTGTTTGTTACCAACTTTGTCTCCATCCATCCATCCATCCATCCATCCATTTACTACAGCTTATCCGGGGTTGGGTCGCGGGGGCAGCAGTTTTAAGAGGGAAACCCAGACTTCCCCTGTCCCCTGCCACTTCAACCAGCTCCTCCGGCGGGATCCCAAGGCGTTGCCAGGCCAGCCGAGAGACATAGTCTCTCCAGCGTGTCCTTGGTCGTCCCGCCGGTGGGACATGCCCGGAACACCTCTCCAGGGAGGCGTCCAGGAGGCATCCGAACCAGATGCCCATGCCACCTCAACTGGCTCCTCTCCACATAGAGGAGCAGCGGCTCGACCCTGAGTCCCTCCCGGATGACCAAGCTCACCCTATCTCTAAGGGAGAGCCCGGACACCCTACGGAGGAATCTCATTCACAGCTCGTGACCATAAGTGAGGGTAGGAATGTAGATTGATTGGTAAATCTAGAGCATTTTGGCTCAGCTCCTTCTTTACCACAACGGACCGATACAGAGTCCGCATCACTGCAGACGCTGCACTGATCTCCCGCTCCATCCTGCCCTCACTCGTGAACAAGACCCCAAGATACTTGAACTCCTCCACTTGGGGCAGGATCTCCTCCCCGACCCGGAGAGAGCACGCCACCCTTTTCCGACTGAGGACTATGGTGTCGGATTTGGAGGTGCTGATCCTTATCCCAACCACTTCGCACGCTGCAGCAAACCGCTCCAGTGAGAGTTGGAGATCATGGCTTGATGAAGCCAACAGCACCACATCATCTGCAAAAAGCAGAGATGCTATACTGAGGCCACCAAACCGGACCCCCTCAATGCTTCGGCTGCGACTAAAAAGTCTGTCCATAAAAGCTATGAACAGAATCTGTAGCAAAGGGCAGCCTTGGCCATCTTTGTCTAACCCGTAGAATAAGCCATAAATTAATTGTAGTGCTGCAACTGTTGAATATTTTGGTATTTGGATATCCTTACGAAAATTCTATCAAATAATTGGGTTTTCGGATAGAAATAAATAAATAAATATTTTTTTTCTTGGTTAAAGAACAAGTATGAATACAGAAGACAAGATAAGGAATGGCCAACAGTTTTTCAGTTTTAGATATTGAACATTCTTTTTACTTAAATTTAAACTGCTTAGCAGCGCACCATTTCCCTCTCTCAAAACGTTAGTGAGATTTTAGATAAATCTCTACCCATAGATTAAGGTCTGCAAGACGAACTAGTCCAGAACCAGCAATTTTGCCGGCTTAAATGACACAGTTGAGTAAGCTTGACGTGTTAAAAAGTGATCAGTAGGAATGGCAAAATCTCTTGCCGGCACTTGAGCACTGCTAGCCGTTAACGCTGGAGCCATGACTAACACTGTAGACGTTGCTAAGGCTGGAGCTGCCGCTAAACAGGCACCGTACAATAAAATGTCAGCATAATTAAGTCTTTTTTTAATCACCCTTAACTCATTTTCTCCCAAAAACGTATAAAGTTCCATTTTAAATATTACCAGGCTCCCAAAGACATGTTTATACCTTCTTTTTTTTTTTTGCTAGAGCATACAGAAGGTTTGATGCATCTTTTGAACTGAAGAGAATGGTAATGGCAATGGTAGTTATTATAAAAAATGGCCAGCAGGTGGTAGCAGAGTATAAGAGATCAACCAGGACCACGTTGAAACAAATCTGGTTTCCCCACAGTTTGAAACAGATTTGTGAATAATGATGAAACTGAGCTATATTCTAATGCTAATTGCAGCAAAACATAAACAGAAATATACTTTTTTTTCCTGATAAAAGAAGAGACTCTAATCTTTCGTTTGGTAGGTCCATGTTTTTATAGCAATAGAACACAATATTCTGTGGGCCTTGCAAAAGCAGTCAAAATCCAGTAAAATAGCCGGGAGCGAAAGGGGTTGCTTCAGTGAAAATTGATGGGAGTGAAGGAGTTAATTAGCGATTGAATATGATTTCAGGATGCGTCATGTTGTTGTTGTTGGTAGCAACAGTTTGTGATGGTAATCCATCTGGAAGTCCCTCGAGGTCGACAAAGAAATCCCTCTCACCAGAGAAAGAAAAAAAAAAAAAGAGTTAAGTATTGTTGTGCCGTCTATGATGGTAATATAAACAACCCAAAGACTGAGAGCTGGGACATGTTAGCCATTATGCTGCGACACGCGGCTGGGAACAAATTCAAAATAAAAGCATTCCAAGGCACGTCCATATATCATTTAGTAAAGTTTATTTTGTAGTTGGCCTTGCCACCGTGTGAGTAGTAGTATGAAAAATTGTTGCTAACTACTTCTTTCTGAGAGTATACAGTACACGTAAATAAGCAGGCATCCGAGGCAGAAAAAAAATGTTCAAGGCATTTTTTTTCAACCAGGGTTCTCAAATTACTCAAGGACTTGTTTCACCGCTAATTAATTGCGTTTGACCAATTTACCTTCTAACCTCTTCTTTCTCAGTTAGCAAATACATTCTTTCAATGTGTTGTTTTATCAACTAGTCTCCTGCTAATGTTGTTATTATGCGTTAAATAAGTTAAATCTGTTGATCATGATAGATTACCATAATATACCCAGAACTAACCACCTTTTTGTTACAAAAGATTATATGTAGTAGTGCACTACAAAAGTTATGATGCTGCCGGTGTTGTTGTTGCTCTGCAGACATCACCAGTCGACCCACGCTTAATCCAAACTCAAAATGCCATTGAAAATGTCACGGACACGGCATCACTGCGTTGTGTGTTTTCATTAAGTGACCAAAACACATCTCATTTTTAGCAATAAACACTCCCACTACATGCATAATTTTCTTGTTTGTTTTTGTGGTACTGTTGGCGTGTTCACATTTCACTCGTTTTTCCGTTTCAAGTCCCTCGACTGTTGTGTCTCCAACAAGCGTCAGACACCCATACACACAGTGTCATTGCAAATTGAATTGAACCTTTGTCCATACGGGCGTATTGTCCCTTGTTGTCCCTATTAAGCGCAGTGTGAAAATGGGCATCATGGACTTCTGTGCTGCATCAACAACTACTCAACATTTATCACCTGAATGCCTCACTCACTCTTTCCATCCATCTTTTTAAATCATTCACCACTAGAGCATTGTATTGCACAATATTTTACACCATTGTTTTGGGAAAAAGAAGGGGGAAAAACTTTATACAGGCTGCAAACTGCAACCCCAAACCAATCCCTCCTTCTCCTGTGTCTTTACTCTTTTATCGTTCATCGACCATCTTGACTGATCGGGTTAGGCGCTCTATAACTGAAGTGGAAGTGGAAATTCTGAATTTTGAATGACAGTCTTTTGAAGATGAGTTTAGACATTTGGTGCCATACATAATTGTGATGGTTCCTGTTTTTCACCCTCTCCTTATCTTCTGTTGAACACACACAAATGCTGGAATCCAAGAAATGTTGTGTACATGCAGGCATATGTGACTAAAGCTGACCTGTTGCAGAGAGATCTGATGTGACGACCAGATAGCAGATAGATGAAAGCTTTGAAACATCTTTATCTCCTCAGCCTTCTTTGTCCTTTTTCTTTGACTTAACGTGAACGATTTCACTCTCTCATCTCTGTTTTCTGTAATATTTGATTGGTCAGTTTAAAGGGATACTTGACTCATTTAGCCATTTTCAGCAATATAAAGTTCATATTTTGTCTATGATTAATTTGAAAACTTTATCGTTTTTCATGTAAAATTAATGCGTTTAAAAGCACATTTTGCCACTTCCTGTCGGCTGAAAATGACATTACAAGTGCTCATAGTTCAAGTAACGGGTTTGGTCATGTGTGATCGCAATTGAGCCATAATTGGTCGTTCCCTGAGCACATATATTGTCATTTACAGTCGACAACAAGCGGCAAAATGTGTTTTTAAAAAAAGGTTTTGAACAATAATGACGTTATCCAATTAATTATAGACAAAATATTAACTTCTTACTGCTGAAAATGGCTAAATGAGTCGTCTCTCTTTAAAAAGAAAACATTAGAGGCATTTGTTAAGCTGATATAAACTAGATATGTCATTTGATAGATGAAACTGAATAATATCCAATACAAGACCTCCACCAAAAATTCATTATTTACAGATGATGCGTATAGTTATGAACAAGGGATTATGTGCCAAAATTATGGTAACCAACATTATAGAAATAGCTCTCAGTACGAAATGATGTAGGTTTACACCACTAAACCCAACTGTGCAGGTGTATCTTATAATGGGGCCAATGTGGATATATTTTTCCGTCAAGACTTGATTGGATTAGCACAAAAGTTATGTAGTTGAACCCCCAGCGGAATAAACTTTTCAACAGCTCATGATGGACAAATATACTGTAACAACTCAAGCATTTTATTCCCCTCTCGGCTGTGTAAAGCAAACAGTTGGTTTGTCCTATGCTGGTGAGCCTATACGAAAACAGCTCAGCTGTAACAACGCAAGCAATCTCCAGAAGTATAATCACACATTTGTCATTGTCTTCTTTTAAAATATAAGAGTAAGATTTACTTGCTTTACTTTTAACTCACCAATATGCCTTATTTATTTTTATTTGGTATCTGGCAAAACCAAATGTTCTCTTTTCTTGTCTTGCCCAACCCATTACTCTTGTTTTAAGTGTAAGTTTTTTACATATGCTATAATTACAGTAAATTAAAATATTCATTTTATTCTTGTTCAGCACTTTATCTAGTGGTTGCTGTTTTTAACTCTTTTACTGCCAAATATTATCCAAAAAAACCAACTCTTACAGTGCCAGCCGATTTTGAGCATTTTCACTCATCTTTCAAGGCAAACAGAATACTGTGTGCTATGACTACATAAACATGGTGGATACCATATAAAATATTAGATTCCATTCTTTCATTAGAAAAAAGGTGTTTCTACCTCTAGCATTTGAAAATAGGTAATTTGAGTGACATCAAGTGAAAATGGGAAAAAAAATAAGAAGAAAACAAGCTTTTTGTGAAAAGATAAATTTTTTGCACAACAGTGACTTTGAGACTAATATTTTTTGTTTAGTGACACAGAATTATATTTAATGTGGCAAACACTTTGATCATTCAAGTCATCCTTGAAAACATTCCATTTCCTAAGATCCGCTATGTTTTCATGTAATTTGAATACCCCGGAGCCCATTGAAAAGAGATACAATTCTGCCATCTGCTGGCCATAGTTAGTGGGTGTTTTGGGATTTCCCCAACCCCAAGCAGCGCTGCACAAGATGTTGCACTGCCCATTGAGGGGGAAAAAACTTAGTTGATGTTATTGGCGGTATACATTGGGCGTGTCCTTAACGTCAATTGACGTTTTTGGCGATAAAGAAGTTTTAAAAGTGCATCACAGTGTATTTAACTTTTGTTAAATATGTGTTCTTATTTCAAATGTTTATTCCCTTATTCTGTAAATAATGATTACCTTCCAATGCAGTGGGCTAGTGAGAATTATACTATATACTTCTATTTGAAGCATGTAATAGAAAAGTCAGAAACTTGCGACCCGGGAGCCATAAGCATTAAGTTCTAAATGGATGTGAAAGCTACAAGGCATGCATCCATGATATCAAAAACATACAAGGACATCATAATCATGAATTTTAGTGTCTGAGATGTCATTAAAAAAAAATTAGGTTGAGTTGCAGAAAAGCTTGATGTGCATGGCAATTGGCATCACTCACTGTGCAATATACATTAGTTGCGTAGGATTGGAATGGAATATGAAACCAGTACATACAAAAAAATAAAATATCACGTCTGTCACACATGTTTAGGTTTGTTTGACCATGACCTACTTAGTGCCCTTTTCGTTATCGTTGTCATCTTATTTTATTTGTCTTCCGCTTTCTGGATTTGGAATTCTTGTCCTCACATTTGAGAGATCTCTAGTCACATTACTGGTCCTGCTGCCATCATGGCTACTCGATTACTAGATCCGACGGTGGTCTCCTTAATTAAATTTAAACATGAGTGCTTTCCCTTTTAATATCAGCTAGTTGAAGTGGAAGCAATGAGTGATGTCTGTGGAGCCAAGTAAAGCGATACACACACTGACGGCCGCAATTCTGTCCATCTGTCCAAGTTTGATTGATCGGGTGTGATCGTTCGTGGATAAATGCATGGATGGAAGTCATTCAGTTTAATAGACGGTATCAATGTCACAAGCTCATACAAACGTTCCAATTAAATTCCAATTAACTGTCCTCTTTGATGATGTCTTTGGACAGGGTTGAGTGTGCAGACTCCAGTTTTGCCTGTCTTATGCTCTAATCATGGACACAGTTTGAGAACTAGATACTACTGTCCAGGTTTATTGTGATACATTTGACAAATATGCTTGCACACAAACAGTTTCAAATTAGGATCTGTTTTTGCTCAAAGGAAACATCCATCTATTCTATATCGCTTATTGCAGTCGTTCTCAAACCTTTTACACTAAATACCACCTAAAGAAAGGCTGAACTGTACAAGTACCAGCATAATGACCAACATTAAAATAGCGTAACTATTGCAAGTCAGTGAAGCATTACAGTTTGAACGTCAACATTATGCCTAAATATAGTTATAAAGTTAAATACAACTGAACTGTACCACTCAAGTGACTAACTCTAGTGGTACTAGCACCACACTTTGAGAGTCACTGGCTTCTCGTGTTTAGGGTTTGGGAGATCTTAGACTATTCCCTGGACGGATCACCAGTGCACCAGAGTTACTTTGTTTCGTTACAGTTGGCTTGTGAATTTGATTCAGAAGAGTTTTTGTTTGCAGCCTTTGGGTTTGTTGCGTTCCCTTTTATTCTTTATTTCTGTTGCATTCTCAAGTATTTATGAAGAGAGTGGTTTATTTATTTATTTATTAACTCATTCATTCCCAGACATTTTCACTGAAACAACCCCCTTTGCTCCCGGCTGTTTTACTGGATTTTAACGGATTTTGCAAAGGCCACTGAATATTGTGTTCTATTGTTTAAAAAAAAACGTGGAACCTAGCAAAAGAGAGATTAGAGTCTCTTCTTTCATCAGGGAAAAAAGTACATTTGTACCTGTTTCCGTTTTGCAGCAATTAGCATTAGAATATAACTCAGTTTCATCATTATTCACAAATCTGTGGAGACAACAGCTTGTTGCAACATGGCCCTGGTTGATCTCTTATACTCTACTGTCACCTGCTGCCCGTTTTTGTAATAACTACCACTGCTTCAACCGTTCTCTTCAGGTCGGAGTTTGCATCAAAGCCTTCTTTATGCTATAGCATAAAAAAAACCCATAAAAACGCACAAATACGTCTTTGAGACACTGGTAATATTTAAAATGGAATGCATTTATACGTTTTTGGGGAGCTAAGAGAATGTATATTTTTCACTAGGAATACTGCAGATTATTCTTAGCTTGCACATCACTCTTCCGAGCTAACCTGAGACGTCAGGTCATGTCAGGCAATGACACTCAGCAACTGATTGTTCTTAGACACTGCTTGTTCATTCGCAGGAGTTTCGGGAATCTCATCATTCATTATCTAGAAATTGACTTAACTCAATTACAATGGGACCTGACGTAACTAAACTCGTTTAGGAATCTTTGGGTTGCATTCAACATCCTTGTGCGGTCCAGTTGTCACACTCTCGAGAGTGATGGTGAAGAGTGGCCATTGCACAATTATGACTCATGATTCAACACTCAGTTCCTGTGCAATATATCATCCTGTTTTTGCATGTTTACTGTAGTTGTAGAAATAACACAAACTCCTGATGGCAATGATTATTCATTCAGTTGATTCATCATACAAAACAATGGGGTGCAAAGTAAATAGATGATGCAGCGATATGTGTGTGTTTTTGGTTTTATTCTTCTGCAATGTTTGTGTGCATAGTTGTATGTTGTTAAAAATGCAGGAATGTTGCTGCTCGGTCATGTAAGGTTTTTTATTCAGGAAAGGTGTAATAATTGTGACACGAGTTCTCCTAAAGCTAACAAAGACGGTGAAGGAAAAAAAACGATTCAGACAGTAGTGCCGTTAATTAGCGTTCACAAACATTTGCATCCTTAACTGACCAGCAAAAGATCACTTAAGTAAAACAATACTAAAGAACATAGTTAAGAAGCAGATCATAGGTAAGCGAGACCAATATCCCGGTTCCACTACACCAACAATGCAAGTGGTGCATATGCATGGCTGCCTTTTTCTCACATATGCACGCAAAATTTAGAAGACAAATGTCAGAACAACTGCCCTTAGGGATTAGTGTGAGCATGTGGCAGTAAAGTGAACTTCCCAGCTGTGAAGGTATCAAGTGTGACATCAGTGTCTTGCCATCCACCCACAAGAACCTTCTGATTGACCGATAGCACAAATGCAGATCTATTAGCACTGAAATGCCCTCAGGCTGCTTTCCAAGAGGAGCTCTTATTTCACACAGGGTTGGCTGTGGGTCGCTGGTACGAACTGCCTGAGAAAACACCTGACAAAGTGCAAATGCATCATAACGTACAAGATTGTGCTTGATTGTCAGCCGGCTCTGAAAAGAGCCACAACATGCCTGTAGAATTACATTCCTAAAATTAAATGGTAAAGTAATAAAAGGAAGGAAATAAAGCGTAGCGTTCTCAAAGTACGAAAAGACAGTTGAGTGAGATGGATTAACATACTTTGTAACTTGCATTTAAAAGCACTTATGCTTGAGGCTGACTTAATTTGCGTTGACAACGTATTCCATTTGCGTGCAGCACAACAGCTAATTGCCGCTTCACCATGTTTGCTTTGAATCCTGGGCTCCACTAATAGACCCGAGTCAGCAATCCTCACAGCCGTACTGGGTTTATATTAAATTAGCATGTCCTTTATGTATTTGGGACCCATTAGTTATTATTTATAAACCAGTAGCAGAATTTTCTAATCAATTATTTTAGTCTTTACGACTTTTACACCGGTTGACAAATCTGTTGGAAATGATTCAGTTGGTGATCTTAATCTTAGAACATGGCCATCAACAGCACGTGCAATGTGTTAGTGTGAACATGCAATTTACTACCCACTATTTTGGACCTTTTAGTAAATCAAGCCCTTATGAGGACTGTATCAGTGCTGGTGTTGATTGTAAGCCAATATTAAACATAAAATATTTTTTCTGGCCTGCTGAAAAATGCCACAATTATGTCGATTTATTGTCCTGTGAGCCTTTGCATACACATTACTCATTCAGCAGAAACGTGCCGTGTCAAAGTGTGAAGTCACAAATTTGTGTAATGTACTTTATTACCACCTTCATTTGTTGATCCTTTTTTTTTTTTAAGAGCTCAGTATTGTTCATTCGGTAATGTCATCATCATTGCTCTTTTTTTATTGTTTTGTATGCGGGTGAGTATGTGTGTGTGAGTGTGTGTGTATTCGTTAGTTCACCAAAAACCTATTTAAAAATCCCATACCGTTCACCTAAACCGAACACTGCCGTCAGGAGACCCGAGGAAGGACCAAAGAAAAGAAAGGAAAGTGAAATCCAGCACCGACCAGACACCACCCACCGGGCCACCAACCACAGTTCTTCACCAACCCCAAAAATATCAAAATTTCAACAAATCAGGGAGACCTCAAGAGACCAAAGGAGAGACTGAGGAAAGGAAGGAAGGACAGACGAAGCAGAGTGAGATCCACAGACACCAGCCTCCACCGAGGAAGAAGCAGATTGTGTCTGAGTTTCGATAGATGCTGATGTGGTGGATCTGGCATGCATGAAAATCTCCACCAAAGAGGGGAGCCGTCGACCCCTGCCAGGACAGAGCAAGCACAACACATCAGGGCCCCCCAGGCCGCGGTAGCACCAAAGTACCCGCCGGAGAGCAAACCCAGGAGCAGGAGCGCCCCCCACCCCAACATGGCCCGCGCCCCCAACCCAACGCAGTAGGACGGGGCACTGCAGGCCCGCCAGGCACCCCACCGGTCCACAGCCCCCGCTCCCCCCACGACCCCCCATCCACCCCAACCCAGCCCCAGCCGCCCCCAAGCCCCCAGACACCCCCCACCCCCAGCAACCACCCATCCCCCCAACAAAGCCGCTCCTGACCCCACCCCCACCAACCGGCAGCCCCCCCAGCTCCCGGGGACCCCCCCCTCACGCAGGCATCGGCGCCGAAGAGGGGCCGGACAGCGGAGCGGAGAGGGCACCCGCGCCCACCCCACCCCCCGCCGAGTGGAGGGACGGAACACCGGGGGCAGAAGGGGAGATGGGGGCACCGGAGGACGGTCGGCACCCCCGAACTCCAGGCCCAGCGGGGAAAGGACCCGGTCGTCACTCCAGCGTTCTTAGTGAAAGCTAACCCCTGTTACTGAGTCCACCAGCTCGCCGACTGGCGAACTCTACCCCTAAACCTTGAATGTGACCCCACCCAGTGTATATACAAGTGCGTGTGTGGTGCATTAAAAAAATAAAAAGATCATTTGTTGATCTTGACACAGGTGTGTTGGCATGTAGTCACCAATGACCTATCGTAGACGTGTCAAGAACCCCACTTGTGATTATACACTATGCTGCTTTTGGCTCATTAATACTCACAAACGGGCCTGCCTCGACCCTGCCCGTTTTCCTCACCTGTTTCTTCTCTCTACCACAGCAGCTTGTAAATGTAACAGCAAGAGTGAAAATTAAAGAGCCTATGCCACTTTTATGAGCCTCTTGACTTGCTTCTTTCCACTCAGTCTTCCCACCTAAACCCAAACTCCCATGGTGCAGGTTAATTGACCAGTGTGACAAAGAGTTTGCCTTTAAAAGTCATTTATCTTCTATTTGTCATTTATCTTATCAAACAATACAGTATGTGCCTCTTTACATTGTCTGTCACCCCTCTTTTGGTCTTTTTAGATACTCTAGAGGTTAGATAAAATTATTGGTCCATTTGGCCATGAAGTTGTATGAACTTCCTGTCTTTTGGCAAAGTTGACTGCAACAGTGAATCCTAGCAAGTGTGTCATGAGAGGTTATCAGGAATCCGGGGGAATTGGGATCTCATTTCAGTTAATTTGTCCCAAAATGTCTATTTATTCATTACAAATATGTTTTTATCCATCTGTATATGTCAGTGGCTTAGCAACAGGCACGGCTTTGTGTTCAATTATAAAGGGACACATTTCACAATAATTAATCAGATTTGTGAGTACCGGTAATCATTTCATTATTCATTATTTTGTGCCGTTTTTGTTTGGTGGTGTCTGTAAGATTTTTCTCTTGTAAAACATTGGTATTGTTTAATGAGAATGTTTGACCATTCGTCCAGAAGAAAATTGAGAAGTTAGTGGTAACAGATATTGGACGATGAATCAAAAATGTTAGTTCTTGTTCATAAAATTTGGAATGGGGTTGAAGTCAGGGTTCTTCCATCCCAAATGTATCCAATCATATTTTTATGAAACTTGATTTGTGCTTTGGGACACATTTAGGCTGGAACAGAAAAGAGCCTTGGTTGGAACTGTACAAATTGTCTTGGGATGATGACTACGAGTCTAGTCCAACCATTTATTAAAAGACTGTGTCCTAAGAGTTTTGTTGAAATGCCACAAAAAAAAAAAAAAATTCTCAAATGCATTTTCAATGGGCCATTAAACACTCTGGAATGCACTTGTTAGATGAGAACTGCTTCCAGGTTTCACCAAATTTTTGAAGAATAACAGAAGCAGAAAGTTAATTAATTCCAGGCAATGACAAAGACCGAAAGCCAGAATGTCGATCACTAAGATGCAGTGATTTTTCTCTATTGCTCTTAGCTGGCATACACTGTCAGCCACTGGTCATAAATCTGCCCGGGAATGACCAGACTTTGTCAGTTATTCCATCTTATTATCCACGGTGCTTCCTGACGGAGGCGTATCTGCAGGCCTTTGACGAGAAATGACAATGTTTCCATGTTTGAATCGTGCAGCAGCTTCTCTGCTTCTATACAGCCCAGTCATGGCAAGCTTTGCATTTGAGTAAATGAAAGATGCAGAGGGATGTCAAGTCTGACAGCAGCTTCAGTTGGTTTCCAGAAGCAATTGTTTTTGTTTTTTTAATACAATGTGTGATGGAGTGCCTAATTTCCAGTCAATAATTTCCACTTAGCTGAGGCTCAAGTGTAAATTTTGCTTCTACTTCTATTGCTGCAATTTCTTTATGACATTTTAAAGATATTTTAGAATGAAAATAAACACACTAGGGACTGATCCGCGCATGACTTTATCACTTGGTCAAAAGTGTCTGGTCCCATTACAGTACATGTCGTTTGCGATTGTTTCGGCTGTCAACGCACCTTGTTGCTAACTTGCTACATTACATTAATGTTTCCGCGCGATGGCGTGCCGGGAGGCGCGTTAAGGCCGTTTTCTGCGATTATTTTTATTTCGCCATCGCGTCAGCGACAGCCAATCGGTGTCAAGATCCAAATACATCACAGACAAAACACAGGAAGCGGTTGCAGAACGTGTAGCATAGCAATGGAGGATAGCTTGATCGTCGTGGTTTGCAGACACCCGGAGCTGTACAACACGGCTAGTTAAGTGTACCGCACCCGAGCCAAAACTGAGATTGCTTGGAGGAAGAAGCGTGGATGTTGGCTTACCTGATGAGTTTGTTTGTTTAATTGTCGAAGTGTGAAGCAAGCTAGCAATGCTACAATAAAATTAGCACCCACCTACCAAAGCGGAAATTCCTCCTCTTCCTCCGTTGCGGCGCGGAGCGAAACGAATCCCATTTGCGAACCCCGCGAACAAACACTCATAAGACCAGCGTAGCGTCGCGATATTTTCGGCTCGGTCTGAACGTAGCATTACGGATATTGAAAGCTGGTGGCTCTGTTTAGTGTCACTGCTCATTCAAGGTACAAGCTAGCAGACGCATTCAACATTAGCCAAAAGCTAATGTCTTGAGGCTTACCCCGATCACTGCTTTTCATTTCAACGGCGAGAAATATTGCACTGACACAGTCTTGACGGAATATTAAGTTGATTGGTGTAATGTGTACACGAGAAACGGCAAGTGAGGATTTATAAGGAGTGAGTGAGTGTGCAGCAGCTACACTGACCTACAGTGATTGAACATTTTGGTTTGCCAACAGATTGCTATAACAAATTGTTTGCTTTTGAAATGGAATGGAATAAAGTCCCATTGAATAAACAATACGACGTCCTGTACATTCGTCTGTTTTTCACTGTCACGTGCGTTACTAGCATAACAAGCCAGCATTCCTGTTGACAGTATAACAATACCATGGCAGAAATGCAAAATCATCTAATTAAAAAAAGAAGTTAATTTCCTTTTAATATAAATATTTACATAAGTTTCCTCAAAAGTGCTAGAAATGGACTTGAAAATAATGATGCATGTTGTAGCATGTAACGAGGGCTCAATGAAGAGTTGTAAAGTTTTAACTGTCCATCTTCTAGGTTGATTATATTAAAGCACTCCCGTGGTGTTGATGAATTCTGCTCAATCTTTAATGTTTATTCTCTTTATGGTCTGATGGCTCACTGCTGAGGCTGTCACAAGAATCATAAAACTGATAAGAGCTTGCAGTAGTGAATGTGGAAATCAAGCTGTTGTCAGCCAGTTAAAATTTAGGAGGTGTTTCTTTATGTGACTTCACCCCCACGAAGGTGTTGGGGGACTGTCCTAGTTGCTAAGCGGCAGTCACAGCTTGCTGCTGTCACACCTCAAGTTCGGCAATAAAAAGATGTTCTATTACAGAGCTGGGAACACCTATGGTGTTACTGCCTACAGTATTATGCTAAATGCACATATGCACAGTTACAGATGTTTGTATTGTAAAAGCCTGCCAGCAACGCCAGTTAATAGCCGCAGTGTTTTTTGGTGGGAGTGTTCCTTGGAGCAACATTAATGACTCCAAATGCACTCGACTGGGCCGCACTCTGGAAGTGTTTGGACTTCTTTTTTATTGCCCTACTACCTGTGTTTGCCTGCTACAAATCCATATTACCCAACATTATACAGGAGACCAAAGCCTTGTTTTAGGACTAACATCTGGCACAAAGATACATAAATAGTGAGATTTTTAATAGTTCAAGTCTTCTTATGTTACTGGATGAAGCGTTATGACCGAGTGAACGAATGGGTGTAGATTACAGCGGCACCCTAATTATGTGTAATTTATCGTTTCTGGAGGCTACAATGTATTACTTTCACATTGTCTGACTCTTTTGCTTATTTTGACTTCAAGTCATCTTTGTCTCACCCATGCTGGTAACTTTTTCAAATAGCTCTGCTTATACATTTCTCTATCGCTAGATAGCTTTCTGGGTGGCCGATGAGGAAAAGTCCAGAAGCCTCATTTATCAAGCACGGTTACGCTTACAAGTGTGCGTAAAGCGTGCATACGAAGGTTCCCACGCAAAGTGTGAGATTATTCATCAATTTGGATTTGTGCGTGACGATGTGCGTTAATTTACACACATCAAGTGGATAAATGGTTAATAAATTGTCGACGGGGGTGGACTGAAAGATGTCAACTGTGTTGGCGCGTTCATGCATGACCTGCACACTATACAATGCGTCCCCGGGCGCAAAATGGAACGTTTTGACCACTGCGGCAGTTATCTCTTATGTAAATCCATCATACCAACAAATATTTTTTTCAACATCTCCATTAAAAAAAAACATTACTTTACTACATTACTTCAGCCAAACACAACATTGTGAACTACATAGACAATGATACTCGCCAATAGGAGCATATGACAATGACATGACCAAGCCTATTTCTCTGTCACTGCTATTATTATGTACAAAAACACAATATTGTGCTTCCCCCACCCCAAGCTTTATTTTGGTTAGTTATTTAGTGTTGGCAGTATTGTGAGTTTTTATAACACCAACCTCCACACAATATCGTGATAATTATCGTATCGCGAGGTTCATATCGTGATATTTATCATATCGTGATGTTTAGATATTATTACATCCCTAGTATAAAAATTTGAAATGATTTGTGGCATTATGCTATCACAGACAGAACAGCTCACACTGTGACTGAACCAAATAATATCATTCCGTATTAAGACAATATGTAAAATAATTTCAAAAGAGAGAAGAAACCTTGTATGTACAGTATATTTGTTCAGAAGTCCAACAGTGTCGTTTTTTGGATGACATTTTGCCTCATTCAAAATGAAAATGTTTTGTTTTTTATGTTGCAAAGACAGTGTTGTCAAAATAACTTCAATTCATGCGATCTGTTCCGATGCAAACCAGCTTCCACTCTAGTGGTCACAAACACAATTGCTGCCTGATTCACAGTTTGCCTGTAAGTTAACAGTAAAATAAGTAAGTAATATAACAGTAAAATAAAAATAACTGTAAAATTAACGGATTAATGCCGATGGCCAACAATCGGATCTAATATGGACCTAAATCAACAGCACAGTCAGCAAAAGGCTGGTTCTTTTCTACCAACTGAAATCAATACTACTTTATGACCATTTATGGGTCATAACAGGAGCTAAAAGTTCAACTCCAGCTTGAAAAGTGTTGAGACCGTTTTCGCAGGTTGGCTCAGTCACCTTGCATGACCTCTAGATGGTAAAAAAGATTTTTGGGGTGATGTCTGTGGCCAATTTAGTGAGGTTTCCAGGCGAATTGAAGCTTATGGACTCAAATAAACATACGGACCACTAACATAAGGAATGCAGTGTCCATTCACAAGCGCTCATGAAAATGCCTTATCGCATGAAATGTGCATGTCAGATTTTCCTATTGAGGTCAGCATTTAGGTTTGGATGCAGTTTTTGGCAGGGAATCACTGCCAATGAGGTCACTTGACAAAATAATTTCACTCATTCAGAGAGATTTTTTTTTTATCGAGTGTCACACGATGTGATCATCTTACATAGTCCTGTGTTGATAGAGTTGCCCAGTTAGCATCCCTCCACTGCAGAGGAGGTGAATGATGCGGTAACTGCTTCAAGTGTTAAATTAACGGTTTATAAAAAAAATAAAAAAGGAAAAATCTTGGCCACTTAAACTACATTTTGGCTTGTACTGCTTAACATAAACATTTACTTTACAATGAAAACTCAGAGGAGGATGGCCTGTCAAGGCTCTAAATTAGCCGCACAGCCAAAAAAGAAAAGGAAAAAGAAAGAATATACAGTAAAGCTGGAGTTGGCTACATACAGTAGATGACCATTGAAGACAGAAAAAAGTTAAAAGTGTGACTCTGCGTATGTGTGTGCGCGCGCAATTCAAAGGTCAGATTATGAAAAAGATGCCTTTCAGCTATTATTGTATGTTGCTTTTAGTTACCAAACCAAACCAAAGTTTTAGTTTTAGCTATCTTAATGACAGAGCGAGTTTTTCTTAGTGAGTTACTGGATACAAATCAGGGGGCCTCAAACACACAAATTAACCATGCTGTCAACTGAAAAGAAGAAGAATAATGTGTGGTAAATCTTGTCAGTTAATATAGTTTTGTCTTTAACAGTAATTTGGTGACATTTCTTGCACTTAGTGAAAGAATTCAAGTTTTATTTTTTAATTCAAAAAATACAAATCGAGCAACTCTAACTGCATTTCAACTTTTATACAGAAAATTAGAACACACCTATTTGTAACTGTAGTTTAACATGCAAGACTCATTTAACTCATAGTGTCTTTATTAAACTTTGTTTCAATGAAGCATGTTGAGCGGACAATAATATGCGTCTTAAAACTTAGTTTTCACCGAAAATTAAAAAGAAAAGTGCATAATTGCCTGAGATTAATTTTACAGATGCAGAATGAATGGAAACATGTTTAAACATTAAAAGGAACCCAGACTGTAATGACAAGTTTGCTCTAAATTATTTATTTGGTTGTTACTAACATAACTATAAGATTCATTTTTCAAAAATCATTTACAGTTTAAGGGCGTGGTGTTGGATTTGGTGGTGCTGATCTTCATCCCAACCGCTTCACACTCGGCTACAAACCGCTCCAGTGAGAATTGGAGATCACGGCTTGATAAAGCCAACAGCACCACTTCATCTGCAAAAAGCATGCTATACCGAGGCCACCAAACCGGACCCCCTCAACCCTTCGGCTGCGCCTAGAAATTCTGTCCATAAAAGCTATGAACAAGAATCGGTGACGAAGGGCAGCCTTGGCCGAGTCCAACCCTCACTGGGAACAAATCCAACTTACTTCCGGCAATGCCGACCGAACTCTGACATCGGTCGTACATTAACCGAACAGCCCGTATCAGGAGGCTCGGTACCCCGTACTCCCGAAGCACCCCCCACAGGACTCCCTGAGGGACACGGTCAAACGCCTTCTCCAAATCCACAGAACATATGTAGACCGGTTGGGCGAACTCAGCATTGAGAGACAGTAGTGAATGACTTATGTCGTTATTGTGGTAAAAAATTGATGATTTGTAGTGTCATAAGGGGCTCTGTGTCCTTAAACAAAGCCAAAGGGCTTTATATCTTGCTCAAGAGCACCAGAATAGTGTTCAGGAAACAGACTAAGGTCTCTCCAACAAGCCGTTCTAACCTCCATATTTCATTCATCATAAGTAGGATTCGAAGTTGCAAACCTATTATTGAATTATACGTTTTGTGTTATGTGCTGTTTTTTGGTGGATTGATTTTGGTTTAGTGTTGCAAGCCAAAATTATAATTACAAGTGAGTTTCAGATATGCTGACGCTCTAGTGAAGCACTTTGAGCCATTTATTGAATGGGACAAACAGACAAACACGTAAATGTCTGGAACACGGGACGATAGTAACCCCACCCCCATCACAGGTTCAGTTTTTCCCCCCATATATTTTAGATTTAATTCCACTTATGGCCACTAGGCGGCTGCACTAAACTGTTTAACACTGTAAATCTCAACGAAGAAGAAAAAACAGGAAGTGTTTAAAGCTAACTTAATGTAAATTAATCTTTGGACATGATTATTGATGTATAGGTCTATTGTGAGATCATAGATTATGTTTGTTAGTATGGAAAAAATGGGATTTGTAAAAACAGCAATCAGTTTACTGTTTGTACAATGCCTAATGTTGCACTGTTTTATCCATTTGCTGTTCTTGTTTTTGAATGTGTTTGTATTATTTTTAAGTGTAAGACCTTAAAAATAAGTTCCATAAATGCTATAAAACATGCTTGGGGAGTATTTAAATGGTTAAAGGTTAATATGTCTATTTTGTGGATATCACTAAGTTATTGCAGGGGGTCTAGAGCCTAACCTCTGAGATTGGTGGGGATTTACTGTTTACATTTGAGTCAATTTTAATAGGGAAATTAAGTTGTGATCTTGGTCAGGGAACGTGTGTGAAGGAAAAACTTTGGCGTTTAGTCCTTGACGATGACCTCACCGTCTTACCAACTGCTTCAAAGCTTGCAAGGGCATCAAAGTCTCTGGCCCCAAGTGGTCTCCTGCTCTCATCCCTGTGATTCCCTCCTCCTTCTTTTTTGTCTCTGCTGTTCCAACCTTTGTTGTTCCTTCCCTCATGTGCAAGTGATTAAACAGCAGGCCTCATGGAAAACACACTCTTTGTTTTTTAGCACAGATTCCATTGGAGGATCCTTTCAGATCCTAAAAGGCCTCTGCAGAACTTACTCTTCTCCAAACTTCTAAATGTGTTATTTTTTAATCATAACTGAGTTGTACGCTCATCAAGAATGAAACAAATACAGGGTTTGTTAAAGGCCTACTCTTTCCTCCTCTGATACAAAGGACTATTCAT
Source organism: Leptonotus elevatus (assembly GCF_054856555.1). Taxonomy (NCBI): domain Eukaryota; kingdom Metazoa; phylum Chordata; class Actinopteri; order Syngnathiformes; family Syngnathidae; genus Leptonotus; species Leptonotus elevatus. The sequence goes on from NC_141249.1 coordinate 5,344,750, forward strand.
AATCTTAGTGAGTGTTCATTTTCTCCTCTGGCCAGCTGTCTTCCTTCACTGTCACTCTGCTTCTAATGAAAGGTCCGAAAATCATGGATGGTACAGTCGCTGCTTTTGTGTCCTCATAGGCAGCAGTTATTTCGGCTTTTTTGTCATCTGTCCTGACAGCAAAAATAGAGCACCAGCTAACTTGAATGGTTTGTCCGTGCAATGACCTTCACAAAAAAATAGATTCTCTGTCCAGTCGAACGTCTTGAAAGTTATTGCAGGGCTCTCATGGGGCCCAACAGCAAAATGAAGACGAGCTGAGTGCTTTTAATTGATGGTCACCAGATTACTTCAGTACCACAAGCATGCAGCCAATGTACTGTAAAGCTGGCAAATGAATAACATGATACAAAAAAGTCACGTCTATCTGGAAAGAAAGTCTGTGGAATTTATAGCCTTGGAGAAAAAAGTAAGCAAGTCGTTCTTTCACATAGAAGATACAGATTTCTCATCAAGATAGAGTTATTGTTCTTGGGTGCAACCCTGTTCGAGTGCTGGCTGCAAGTACACTTAAATTTGTGTTTCCAAGCAACCAAATCAAAACAAATCCTGTGAGGGAAAAGTTAAGACAATCTGAGTCACTGGGGTTTGTTCATACTGCTGCCGGGGTTAGTGGTGCAGAAGTAAATAACTACTATCAGGGGTAGTTACATGACATCGTCATAAAATTCCATTTTTTTCCCCCCTACTTTGCATAAGACAAAAATGTTGCCAAAAGCTGCAAAAACAAACAAACACTGTAATGCCGGGGGGCACCTCAGTGTCACCTCAGAGAATATTGTCGCTGCTCTGTGAAAAACACTAATGTCCATTTTGTCTTTTTTTATTAGTTTTTTTTTTACATTTTTAGTTTTTGAGATGAAACTGAATCCAGAAATCCCAAAAACATAATAAAAAAATTGGACATAAGTGTTTTTCACACAGCAGTGACGATATGTTTATTTCTGCTGTACTACAATAAAGTTTAATTGCACATTCACTTCAGTAGGTGGCAGTGACACTCTCATGGTCAGAGTACGGAAGGAGTGTTAGCTCCTCTGCAGAAGTGTACTTACAACAGTTCTATAGATGCATTATATTATTTATACTCGCGACAGAGTTGGGGGTGCACAAAATACTTCCATCTTCCTGGGGGGGCGCGTAACAAAAAATTATTGAGAAGCATTGCATTAGAGTAACAATATTATTTAGGCTTCAAACATAAATGAGCGTAAGAGTCCTTAAATTACCACTTGCGGTCACTGCTACAAGCTACATAGCCTAAAATTTAACTTTGAAAAATCGCTCAAATATTCTCAAAAATGAGTGACATCAATCACAGTAGTGACCTCGAGGTTTTCATCAAGCGACTGTGATTTGCCTTGGTTGTGACCATCCCACTAAGAAGACCTCAGTGGTGCTACAGGAATAGCAGTGTTGGTGGCCAGAAAAGCATTTTGTCCCAAAACAATCAAAGCGAGGGAACTGTGGATCACAGAGGCTATCTGGCATGTGGTGTGTTGGCCGCAGAAAAGAAAAGAAAAATGAAATCACATTCCGGTCAAACAAAGGAGGAACAATAAGACATTGGGTTTGGCTAAAATCTGCAACTGCTTCATACAGAATTGTGATATAATAAAGAGTCAGCTTGTAGAGGCTGATTATTTTTGGCAGTGACAGCTGTGTTCTAAAGCGTGCAGATGGAGTTAACGAGGGCCCAACCATCAGATCTGAAGGTTGCGAAACACTAGTGTTTGTGTGCGTGTCTAACAAGCAGACAACACAAATACTATATTTGCTTAGACATGATATCTCCATTTCTTCTTGAGTTTAGGTATTTACTAGGTCAAACAGCGCCTTTATAGATATGCACACTGCTTTTCATGATGCAACAGAAAAAGGGCCTTGAAAGGAATTTGATTGATTTAAGGGGTGAGTCTCAATATGTTGTCCGTACTACAGTACTCATATGTCCCTTTCATGCTCTCATTGGCTGACCATGTTACAATTTAAACTTAAAATCTGAGGCCTAAAGTAATTTTTTCCTTGAATGTTGTCTTCCATCAAGACATAATTTCACCACTTAGACCAAGCATCTCTACTCCTGAAATATGCAAAAAAGGGCACACTCACAGATAAGGCAATTGCCTCAAACCAGACTACGACTCGTATGCAAGACTTTAACAGGTTAATGTTCAACAGCCTCACAGATCATTTTCCATTTTCAAGAGGGATAATTGTTTATGTTGGTATGATATCGCCTTAATTCCATTTTGGCCTCAGTGCTCTGTTCTAATGTCTATAAAAGGGAGACACAGCCTGCACAATTGGCTGGTAGGATAGATACATGGAAAGAAGCATGGTCATTTCTTTGCAAAGGCAACAAAGAGAAAGAATGTCTTAAACTGATGAGAATTGCCATGGCAACACCAGGAACCAGCAATATTACTGTAAACATATTCCATATGCTCTGGCTGACTGGCTCGCTCCATCTCTGATTTAGATTTAGTTGTTCTTTTTCTTGTCTTGCTGCCTTTCCATGTTGATGAATGCTCCACTTGTGAGGGTGTTTGGCCTTTCTTTGACTTAAAGATGAAGAGTTCTAATAATGCATGTGCATAGCAGCGTGGTTCGCCGTTTTACTGTGGCAAAGGGATGGAGGCCAAAGTCAGGGTTGTGCAATCTGCTGAAAAGTCTCTCACGTATACATACACTGCACATGTACACACAGACACATACACACAGTTTGACTCTACTGCAGCCAAACAAATATATTGCTAGCTATTACTATATTAGCTGTTGTCAACTGAGTGCTGACTGAGACATCAGGACTATCATAGCTGACGATTATTGTGTTAACTTCCGGACATACCTGCTGTTCATATTAGATGTTGACGAGCTTCTTTTTGGGATTGTACAGTAAACATAGGTTGTATGTGTGTTTTATGAGGACTGCATAAGTTGCATGAATTTGTTAAGAAATTGCCCGTGTGTGGATTAAGGAGATGTAGGCTACACATCAGCAGCGTAGCTAGAGTACGTAGTGAGAATAACAGATGCAAGAACAGCCACTGGGCTAATAAAGCGCTGGGGGAAACCCTCATACAGTATATGTAAAGGTGTGCTTAGTAACGCGATGCAGGAACATATCGTTGCGGGCCTCAGAATGAGGCCTCAGAATCAATATTGTACATTCATTCATAAAATTCCCTGGCATGTCTGAAAGCTTCTCCTTGCTCGGCAGTGCGCACACATTTCTACCAAGCACGGCCCTGGCAGTAAACCGGAAGCGCTGCTAACATGAGAAGAACAAAATACCTTTGCCATCCAGCATAATAAAAATATCACTTGGGTATACATATGACTGTTTTCATGAAAATATATGTAAAGTAATGTTACGTATCAGGATACATATTATCTTTAAGACCATGTATCGGGATAATGCATGACCCCTGTATTGTATTGTGAAGTTGTTGGCAATTCCCAGCCCTAATTTAAATTCAGCTCTTTTTAAAGCAATTAAAGCATAATGAATACCAGACAAAAAAGTGTCAAGCTGAAAAGTCTGATGAGAAATAGTGAGGAAGGAAAGTGGAATCTCTGCAACCTGGAAGACTTCAGAGAGTGAAGTACTTTAATACAAAAGAGATCTTTGTGCCCTGTTCACACCTTTCTTTTCTTAAGCAGCCGTCTGTATTTTTTCTCTCTCCATCATACGGGATAAAGGTGGGTTAGTTATGAAGTGTCTGAGAGAGTAAGGTGTATGGAATGAGACTGACTCCTACATCCCTTCAGCAAAGATTCTGTCACCACTTTGCTACGCTAGCTTGCTGTAGTTGCACACTCCCAAACCTTTTTTCTCCAATGGCATTGCAAGTAAAGAAACTCTTACATGTCATATGACCAAGGCAGACAGATTGGGAAAACCCGAGTCTATGGTTTGAATGATGTTCTTAGCCTTCTCCACTCCTGCGTGAAACACAGACGTTTTAGGAGAAGCAATTGATATTTAGGCCACTCAGTTTCGTGCACTTCTTGCGTGAGATATTAACAGATGTTTTATATCTCATAGAAGTTAGAGACGTATGAATATCAGACCCTGATGAGCTTAATGATCAAACACAACCCGACTCCATTTTTAGTATACATGCCTCTGAGAAAAACCCTTTGGTGGAGGTTTGGGTGCCAGTCAGCCTATTTAAAAAACTATATCTTCAGAAGTTCAGAGCATCTCAAAACAACGATTACAGCATTTTGCGGCACAACCCCAAACAAACCAAGTTTTGTCATTTGGTTTCAGGTCAGCGGTAGTCAATCGTTTTTGTAGTTTACAAACATTTTGCTGAATCCCACCAACCAGCCTTGCTCCCGCCTGTAAGGTCACAATATTAGAGCCACAGAGACATCTGTGCAAGAAAGCGTCGGCATCTAATCGCAGCCAAGGATCATGCAAAACAAAACAAGATCAGGCTCTTGCATGCCTGTTTGTTTTGAACTCTGTCTATCTGCCCGCCTGACTGTCTGTCTAATCATCATTCAGTGTACTTTTTCCACAGTGCAAATTTCAATTAATGTCACGTGGAATGTTGTAAAGCAATAGCAAAAGCACATGCTTGTTTAGCTCACGTAGCCAGGCAATCAATATGTCCAAAAGAGGATGCGTGTGTGTTGTACACAGCACACTTTCAGTAAAACTTGATACTGCTAGACCATAATAAACCGACGAAACAAATGTTAAAAAAAAAAAAAAAAAAGCATTTCCCCCCCTTTACAATGATGCCTGGAAACTTTCTGTATACTGAGATCTCTGTGTCTTGTCAATACATCCTAATGAATCATGTCTGTCCCTTTCCCTCACTTTGATCCTCAGATTGAAGGTTTTTCTCTGCACTTTCATCACTGTCCTCCTCCACACAAACTCCTCCAGCTGTTGTCAGGGAGTTTCCAACAGTCACATAACTTTTGCTATGGTTTTCATTGCGTGGTGGACTGTGCCGTTGATGTCTTAGGAACTAAAAATAATTAAATACGTACATTCCTGTATCAGTACCTTTATCCAGTTTTAATTATAGCAATGTAAATCCCGCATTGGTTTGTTATCAGTGCTCTCTTTGGGAACACACAGCTCTTTTTCTTTCAGCTATTCATCGCCCTCATCAATTTACATTTCGCTTTGGCCAGCCGCATGGCCAGTTACCTTGAGAAGTGGTGGAATGCTGATGCTTATTTTCTTAACCTGGAATGAGAAGAGGTTTCCCATAGAGCATTGCTGTGATTGACAGGGAAGCATGCTGGAAAGGCTCAGACTTTTCCTCAAAGTGGCTGTTGGCAACTCGGGCTTAGTCTTTAATACAGACAACGTGAAGAAATAATAGCAAATGGGAATAAAATGAGATGTTTTTACTGGAAATCATTTGACTTGTTAGCACAACAATTCAATCTGGACTAAATCACACTGCTCTTTTTTTTTTTAACACGATTGTCTTCCATACCACTTCTCAAGAGCCTCCATCTCAATGCCGTCTGATTGCTTTTGACCTCAAGTCAGACTTTTTGTGGCTTAGTCTGCACTTTTGACTCGGAACTGACTAGGATTTTTGAATGGAATCATTGAGCATGTGTCATCCTGTTTCGCAGAAGCATCCCAGAATCAACATAGATTATCTTTTGTAGCTTTAAGGCAGCATTCACTTCCTGGCTGATGCATCAGTTCAGTTAAGGAAGCAAGGAGAAACATCTTGTTACCTTTTTTTTTTTTTTTTTTACATATTCATATTCTTATAGATATTATTCATTCGTGCTTTTGAGTGAATGCACCATTGGCCACTGCAGTGATGGAAGAAAGTGCAGGCCCATCACGGATAATATTGCGAATGTTTTCCACATTTGTGCCACCTCTGTTTCTTAAATCAGGCATCCCTAGCTAGTCACGCTCCGTTTCATCAATAGTGCCTCACCTTAAAATAACCAATGATTTAAAGCAGCCTTTTAGCAATTTCCAGTCATTATGTCCTCCAGACAAGGAAGATTCAGCCTACTGAGTGATAAAGTACTGACAGGCAGGAAGAATAGCTATGGAATGGTGCCCTGCTCGACTAGTCACATGATGTCTAAATCCTCATAATTTACTGGCAGTCAGGAGCATTATCCTGGTTGTCTCTTATTCCATCTGTTTGGGGCCCCTCCTTTTATTAGTGTGTCATCCTCAAAGAATCTTAAGAGGTTGGTTCATTAGATCATTGAGCAAAAAAGTGTCTCATTCTGCACCCGAGTTTTCTGACATCCTACATAAGGCCTTGTCCTAAAATGAATGCTCAGACAGTCACTTGTTGCAAACATGATCTTCAAGTTGTAGACTATGGCAGTGGGGCGATAAGACACTCGCAGATCTTCAGAACGCATCCATGTTGGTCTGTCAAATTTCCAAACGTGTCAACAAACAAGATTATCTGTACAGTAAGGGTTGGCATGCTTTAGCAAATTACTCACTATTATGCTTGAAACTCTGTAACTGGAGCTAATGGGAGCCTTACCCAAGGAGGCCTTTTGTTTTGGGTTTTAAAACATTTTCGATTAGCACAAATTGTTTTGGAAGAAATCCCTGTGGCAGAGCATTCCAAAGCCACAGGTGGAGCGATAAATTCTCATCATGAGGCCATTTTAGCCAATCAGAAGCTTGAAGATAGATATTTCCGGGAAAGGCACTGAATCGATCTTAAAATGGATATCAAAGTGGTGGAGAGCCACTCCTGCATGTCAACATCTGAATATGAAATTAACAGAGGAGGAAAAAATACAGAATAATCGAAGGATGCAAAGGCCACTTTGACATTGTCCGACTTCATTAAACATGCTAAAACCAAATCAATCAAGCAATTGTATTAGTTTGTTTAGCTTTTTTTCTTAGTTATTTTTAACACCTGTTAAAGGTGCAAAGTAAAACAGCTCAATATTTTTGCATGATTTTTGGGGTGGTCCAGAGCCCTGTATCCCACCAAAATACTGTAGATCTGCCCCTGCTCTGAGCAGATGTCCACATTCAGAAACCAAGCAAGAGTAATCGGTATTGTGTTGACAATTTTTAAAGCAGTCATAATTTGAAGATCTTAATCATTTGCATTTCTTGAAAATTCTATAAGGCACATTTATTATTAGTAGTAGTTTCAGGGTACCCACAATCAATAGGGTTGCATGCCGTGACAAAAGTTATTATTGTATATGCTGAGAGCCGCTAGAAAATGGACGGCGGGTCGCAAATGGCCCCAGGCCGTAGTTTGGACACCCCTGCCATGGCCAAACCGCCAACACTAGATAAACCAGATACAGCATAAACCTTTTCTATTATAATAAAGTATGTATTATCCAACCTCTTAACTATTTTCTGAGCTGCCTTCAAGATCATAAACTGTTCTACCCACTCAACCTTTTTGAAATTGTTGGTATTGACACTTCTGACTATAATTTTCACAAATTTTCAGTAACTGCACTGGCAACCTATGGAAAAGAAAGCACTCTCAGCACTTCTCTCATTCTTCTTGGTGCACTAAACTCTTGTGAAAATGCTCTGAAACAATTTTAAATATCTTAAATGAGCTTTAGGGAAGGCAAGGCACTTTTATTTCTATAGCACATTTCATATACAAGGCAACCCAATGTGCTTTACAACACCTACAAGCATCAAACACAACAGTTTAACAAAACAAACACACAAAATGGCTCCCTCGCTTAGTCATAAGTACATTATTTTTTATGTTTAAGCAGGATCACCACCAAGGACCAAATTACGGTATGCTTAGAAAATGATTCCTCTTTGTATACTTGTCGCTTGTACGTGTTCAATGTAAATGAATGAGCTGTTTGAAAACTCAAATGATCATCTTGCATCAAATGTGCAGTGCAACAAGAAGCCTTTCTTCTTCTTGTGATGGTGAAGGGGGCTTGTCATGCGCCATGATCGCATTTTCTTCTGCTCTCAGCCCTTCTGCTTCTTTCTCTCATTCATTTCTGTGCACTTATAAGGTTACCCACCAAACACTCTGCTGCCTTGTGTTCTTTGCTCTGTCGTGTCCACAGGTGAACAGCAAGTCCCTTTTAACCCAGCCTGTGTTCATGCCTCAGTGTACTCCACTTGAGCCTGGGAACAAACATCTACGCACGTTCTCGCACATCTCACACACATACACCATTTTTTTAAATTTAGGTTTTAATTATGTAATTTCTCATCTCTTTTAGTTGTTAGGTTTTAATATAGTTTGAGTTTCACTGCAGCATTCTTATTTCTTGTATTCTTCTCATTTTTGAAACATTAAAATATATAAAGGGAAGTTCACCAGTAATCAAGTTAGAATGAGTATGAAGGGGAAAAAACAATAAATTCAATTTGGATGAACGTGCAGCAGAATAGCTGATGGAATCCTGCAATGGTATTTTACTTGTAATCTAGCTTCTCTGAGCTTTAGTTTCACCCTCAATTAAGCGTTTGCATGATCTAGATAATCAGTAAGTAATTCTAATTACTTGATTAGAATTTACTGCATGACGTGATAAAGCAAAATAGCGCCATGATCAGATGTTTCTCATGTCCTTTTCCCTCTACTTATCCATCTGTCTTTCTCTGTGACACCGTGTTTAACCTGGTTAACTGTTTGCCATTTACACAGCCAAACTTAATCCTGTCCCCCTGGTTTAATCATAACATATTCTAGCCACGGGATTCAATTAAGGAGGCGAACCATGCAAGATTGACCTGATCTAAAGTGACACAGGCCCACTGCCTGTTTCTGTTTTTAAGACCTTCATTAAGAAATAGGCTGAATGCAATTGCTTCCCTCCATTACTGCGTAACGTCAGAAAGCTAATCTTAAAATTACTGCAATTTATCCCAGATATTCTGAAAGAGAACTAACAGATGTGACCCAAATAGAGGGAAGATTAAGCGGTGAAAGGAAAAAAAAAAAAAAGCAGACACATCATTTAATAAACTCTTTATATTTATGTAACGTCATTGATATTGCCACAGGTTATATATAATAAAATTATTGGCTGTCCTTGTGATAAATATTTTATATTCAGTTGGGAGAGAAAATGTCACGTTTAGTCCATTTTCACCTCACCCCTTCCCATCTGCTGGTCCATTCTCTCATTGAACTCTTTCCAGGCACAGCTAGTTGTGTTAGTGAAGCTAGTCAACTGCAACGTTGCCTTTGTCCTCCTTTGTCCACCACACAACCCTCAGGCTCCTTAATCCTATCAAACCTGAATACAAAAGGAAAGTTAGACCCACCTTGGGGCAAAAGAGTCACAATAATACACTGCTGTGTGTGCGGGGGAGCCAGCAGGAACGTTTTGAGTTCACAAGATAAAAAATTAAATAAAACAATTAAATGCATGGATCAATTTTTGACTGTTGTGAGAGAGAGAAAAACATAAGCAGTCATTTCAAAGAGATAACAAGTAAGGCCCACGTGATTCACAAAATCGAAACTACCCGTGTGTTTGTTTGCGTGCTGCCATGATTTGCTAACTGAATGTGTTGGCCTTAATGCTTGTCATTAACACAGCTCATTTCACAAGCACCTCCCCACAGTCTTTAGCATCTGATGCAGCATGTGTGAACGGCACATTATCACCCCATTAGCATGTCTGCCCTGGTCTGCTCCTGTATGATTCTCTCGTCACCACCTCTGGCTCAGTAGATGCTCCCACAAAAGAAATAGGAGCACGTAAAATGTTTAACAATTTTCGTAAGTTACTAAAACATTCAATTTAGTTATTTATTATTTATTTCTGTTTATCTTTGAGCTGCTTTTATCATGCATTTTTTCCCCATGTGCCTTCCTTGAAGAGTTTTGTTTTCTTTTCTTCACAATTGTCAGGAATCCCCTTATGTGTCCAATTTTCTGTGCCCCTCATCTATAATGAAAAGCAGAGGGCTGCTCTGTCATCGGATGGTAATAACACAGCATTACCTTCACTGATGGGATCTCTTTTATGTATTGAAACCTTTGGTCAATGTTCAGTTGGATCAGTGTGGAGGCGCCAAGTTGAATTTGAAAAACCTTGTCTTCATATTTTTGTAATCATTTTAAGTAGCATATTTCGATTCAAGAGCGATGCAACCTACTGCACAGTACATCAGATTATAATTTGTCACCATAGGCTACTTTCATTTCGCATGAAAAAACATTCATCAAAGCTATAAGACATAATTTGACATATTGCAAGACACTTTAATGAAGTATAAAATTGCGCTAGTTGAATGACCACAAGTTTCTACATGAATGGAAAAAAAATCCATCTCACTATCTAGAAAATATATCTTGGGGGCGAAAGATCAGTGTGTGGTTTGTTTGTTTGTTTGTGTGTAGTAATGCAAGCAAAAAAAATTATAATAATAATGACAGCAGAGTGAAAATGAAATTTCCATTCAGGAATCATAACTAGAAAAATTCCCGCGGAAATTTTGAATGGGCCTGCTAACTCTTTTCAATGAGCTGAACAGTTTAAACTTTCAACCATTGAAATCGCTCAAGAAATGTGGAAGTTATAATCAACTAAAAGTATTACTGGCCCTTTAAGAAACATGCACATTCACGCACATACATTTGATTTTAACTAACATTTCAATGAGCTGAACAGTTTAAAATTTCAACCATTGAAATCGCTCAAGAAATGTGGAAGTTATAATCAACTAAAAGTATTACTGGCCCTTTAAGAAACATGCACATTCACGCACATACATTTGATTTTAAATAACATTTCAATGAGCTGAACAGTTTAAAATTTCAACCATTGAAATCGCTCAAGAAATGTAAAAGTTAACCATAATCAAGATCAAATAAAGTATCTTACTGTCCCTTTAAGAAATATGCACATTCACGCACACACATTTGATTTTAACCAACATTTCAATGAGCTGAACAGTTTAAACTTTCAACCATTGAAATCGCTCAAGAAATGTGCAAGTTAACCATAATGTACAGTATGTTACTGCCCCTTTAAGAAACATGCACATTCACGCACACACATTTGATTTTAAGTAACATTTCAATGAGCTGAACAGTTTAAAATTCAAACCATTGAAATCGGTCAAGAAATGTGGAATCTACCATAATTAACAGTATCTCACTGCCCCTTTACAAAACATGCACATTCACGCACACACATTAGATTTTAAGTTGTGAGGAGACGTCACGCACCAACACTCCATTGATTTGTATAGGATTACGCTCACCTCAAACAAAAGCCTCTCGCGACTTAACGGTTGAAGAGGCAGATTCCAGAAATGGCTCGTTAGAACGGCAAGGGTTTGGGGAACGCGAGCATGTTCTCAGTTTTTTAATCGGATGAAAAATGACCAAATGAGAGCAGGTTGAAAACTTATGATTGATCGAAAATGAAGAGGGAAAAACGGCGAAAATTACATTGAAAAGAGATCAAAATAGTGCGACTTCTCCTCGTTTAAAGTGAAAATAAAGGTACTAAATGACACCGTAGCCAAATAAAACTTAGTTCTTCAGAAAGCAGAGGCTTGTGGCTACAAAATGTGCGAATTTGATGTCTAGTGAGCAAAGATTGTGGCCATGGTGACGAGTTGAAGTGAAACTTTTGGAAATAGATTTTTTGGTTCCCGTCACTGAAAGCTTAATTGGGTATCAGAGTGGCGATTACACTCACTGTCTTTGAACCCGCACAGGGGGAAGAGCTTTCATTCCTTAATTTTTTTTTTGACACTGAGCTAAAGATGACAAAAATTCCAACAAAATGAGCTAAAATTCATATCAATCGGTTACCGTATGCGCGCGCAGCGTGTCTTGGAAAAAGGTGCTTGAATTGGAGTTGATGTCTTTCGGTTTCACATTCATTCCTATGGGACTTTTATTTGAGAGTTTTTTGGGAATAGCATCGCCATGGTAACTGGGAATTCTTATAAAAATAATGCCGCAGCGAGTCAGATCGAGCCGCATCGTTTGATACCTCATTTGTCCCGGTGCGATCTACGGTACAGGCCGCATTCTTGCGGAAAAACCCGTGGAAGATGATATAATAAGTTGAAAAATAATAAACCCCTTTTCTAGGATAGTAATATGTGCCTGCTTGCTCCGCAAGCAGCAGCTTCGCTGCTGCTTGCTCCGCTTAGCAGGCCCATAATTAATGTATATTAAAAATGTAATTAATTTCAAAAAGTAAAATATACTTAAACTGAGTACCGGCACTTCTTTTTTTCCACATAAAGGATTGACTGCAACACGTATACCTTTACATACATTGTGAATTTGTGTATAATTAAAAATAATGACCTAAAAATGCTCATAGAAAACTCCACTTGTGCTTACAGGGTCTGACTTCGCCCAAGACCCCAGTGTGGTATCAGCCCCTTCATGGAACACTTCCAGTGATGGTAAAGACACACACACACACACATGCGCACACATTTTACATTGAAGCATCCACTATAGATGTCTTTATCTACTTCTCAAACTACACCGTAAATTCCAATATATTGGCTGTTACATACATTGGATGCATTTAACACGTGGCACGTGTGTTTTCTGAAATTGCATTCAATGAGCTTGTTGACAAATGAAGCCTCTGTCAGCCTCAGTCCAGCCTCTGTATACGATAACTGAAGGTACAAATTACACACTAATCTAGTCAAGATGTTGTGACCATGGCCACAGGTGCGTCCCTAATTTCCATTGACCCACTTTGCGTTTTGTTTTGTATTGAAGCTACCAGTCGAGCCTCAAATGTATACATACATCATCGTGTGCTTTGTTATATATTCAACTATACTGTATAGGTCTACTGTTTCATGTGGCAAATTGTTGGTTTGAACCACATACTTTGCCGGGCATTTCCATCCTGCATGAAGTAAAATAAAGGAAGTAAGATGTCAAGCAATCAGCAACAATATTATGACCACATGTATCATCCATTTAGATCCAATATAAGAGCTGAAATGAAGTAGTGCCTTGAAGTATTACATGTGGGCCGTGATTACCTGAGCCCTCAACACTTGGCATTTTCAGTAGACTGTAAGTGGTCTACAGTAATACCTTTTTAAAGTTGTTAATTGTAATTGAAAAATAATGTCAAATTCATGATAGACAAAATATTAACTGTATCCCTGTAATAAACCTCAATGAAGGAAAAAAAATCGGGCATTGATGGATAAGTTTGTCCGTTGAAGCCAATTTTATGAATTATCATGTCGAGCGACCAAAAAGAAATAACCAATTTGGGACTTTTATTTTGAAATAAATTTAAAGACAGGAGTTTGTATCATGCAAGACAGTCAAGAACCCAGAGGAGCAGCTATCAGGTTTGTACTGCTTCACAACTATGTAAAAATAATAATACTAATAAGTTTCCCTTTTAACAACTGATATGTAGCAGTCATATTTGGACATCATGTGGTATGAGCAAAAAAAAAAAAAACAATACAAATTTTCCCCAACAAATATACAGTATATTTTCATTATAATTTAACTTGTGTGGCTAGCTAGCTTGTTTTGTTTAGATGGCTAATTGTGTGACTCTTTACTTTGATTTACGGTAAGTTGAAAATTATGCGGTGAGAGCTTCATAGAAAGCTTTCCATGATAAATGTACAGGTATGTCCTAAATTATAGAGATCCAAAATTGTAGATAATAGTAAATAATAATAAGGAATTTAATGTATTTTTATAATAAATTAACTGTGCTGGGGCTGGGGAAATTCTTATCCATCATTTTCAATAATTTTCATAAGTGAACTAAATTCTTATCTTACAAACACAAATATAAATCATCATAATTGTTTTCTCAGTCACATCGCACTTTGCACAGCCACTTGTTGCTCAGTACGAAAAAAAATAAGAACAAAACACTGCTGTTTCACTGGCATATTGCGCCCCATGATAGGAAAAGGGCAGAGAGAACTGGGATGAATACATGTAACCGAACACACTTAAGAAAGATGATTATGTTTATTCATCCATATTAACGTTGCAATTGAGTCACATCTCTGTGTTAAATATTAAAAAATTAAAAAAATCTGTTTTTGTTCCGTGGTAGTAGAGTAGGTGGCCTGCCATAATAAAATATGACAGTGATCCCTTTTTTGAGAGTTTTTGGCATAATCAAAAAGTGAAGAATATTAGCTTTACAATGATGTATCAAAATGATATACGATATGTCAACCATTGTGCTACAACGTTTCATCTCTGAGATATCACGATTCGAAGTAGGGTGGTCTGGGCATCTCGTATTATTAGAATTAGCGGAAAACGGACTTGGAAACTGACACTAACATTTAAACATTCACTTGTCCTTAGCAAACAGTTAGAGTAGCCAGAACTGGTTTAGTCCACTGCGTGAGCACCATGTCAATTGCAAGCCGACAGCTGACTAATATGGTACTACCTAATGTTGTAAATGCATAAATTTTTGACCTGAACTTGACAATCCGCAGAAAATCCATATTTTTGAACAGATTCCCGCAGCATGTTTACTAGCTGCAGACACAGCCATCTTGAACGCATCCCATAAGAAAATCCTGATGATTGCCAACCTAATTTTAGCTCATAACAATGAAGAAATTATTACATTGACTATGAAATTAGCAAAAGGGAATCAACAACTTTATATTGATACCCATATGTTAGGGATTTCCTACATGGATACCTACAAAAACGGCAAGATAATGAGTGATTGTTTTTGCCTTATTTTTTACATCATTGCTGATGTCTGTTGCGTATTTGCACAAACGGTATCACACTTCACGATGTTTTTGTTTGTTTGTTTTTTCATAAAAATGAAACTTTCAATCTATGAAAAAGGCTTTAATAAATCTTTTGATGAAATGCAGACTTTCTCATCAATATTGCGTCCCATCTCAGAAATTACCTCCGGGAGTTCTGACTTTTTTCTAAGGCGGGTCACATGATATGTTGCATTTGTGGGCTGACTACTTCACCTTGTCATCTTAACAGCATTCCACCAGAGGCCAAGGCACAGTTTACTTTCACTAAGGACGTTAACAAGTTAATACTTTTTCTGCCTTTACACCCTGGATTAATTAAAAAAACATTTTTTTTTTTTTTAAAGGATTAAGGAGTCATTTAAAATTGTTTCTTTTGAGCTCTGCAGGAGTAAGATCCAAAATGTTTTGGGATGTTTTCTTAGCAGTGTTACCCAGCGATATCTGGCAAATCTGTCCTCAACATTGTCCTTTGGGGGCTCACAAAGCCAACATCCGCCCTATCACCCACGAAGATACCCTGAATTGGAAGCCCCTCAGCAGGATTGAATTTGACCTTATTTTGCTCTCTCATTTGGTCTGGTTTGTTTAATTCAGCTCTTGCGGCGGCCAACTCAACCACAACATCCGTCCCAGAACAGATGCTGCGTACAGGGGGAGAGACAAAGTTTTTGCTCAGTACAGAGGCAAGGTTGTAGTTTGAACACGTGGCAAAGGTAGTAAGGCTAAACACAGAGATATTTGGGGTGAGAATTGAGTCCGCACCGAACCCTAAAACAGAGATTGTGTGTAGTAGAGGTGGGAATCTTTGACTGTCTCACGATTCGATTGAGATTTTTGTGTCTCTGTGATTCGATTCAGAATCGATTTTCGATTCAAAATGATTTGCTTGACAATGATTTCTGCTTCAATTTATGTGTGCGCAAATAATCATCATGATCTACTCCAGTCTGACTCGCTAATGCTAATTAGCGCGCTACTCGCTGAACTTTTATAACTCGAAAGAACGGCTATTCATACAAAACGCTTCAGGAATGTATACAGAGAAGCATGTTAACATTACTCACCGGCATGTGATCTCCCTACGCTACAAAAAAAAACAACTTTTATTAGCATAACTTGATCGTGCCTTCTACTCTCTAATATGGCTACAACTTAACAGTGTATAAGAACGCGTGGAGTCACACTGCCCTAAGTGGCTAAATTAAACAATAAAGGCACACACAAACAAGGGCAAGGCAGTATAAAATAATTTAAATAAAATCGATTTTGGGACATCTAAAATGAATTCTTAATCGTACTAAATGAGAATCGCGATTCTTATGAGAAAGTGGTGAAGCTAATGTAGTAATTGTGTGTCATTTTGAGTCGGGCCCCATAACCAACATCTGTTCCTTATCTGATGGATGGATGGTGATTGCGCCACCTGTTTTGTCTGCAGGCGGGGAATGGTTTAGATTGACCAAGAAGACAGCATTCAGGTAGCGTGACTTTATCAGTATGCATCAGTAGCAGGAAGTTATGCTGAAAGAGGCTCATTATTGGGCTCAGCAATACTGGGATGTAATTAGGGGTGTTGATAGTTGACATAGTTTCCCTTTTTTTAGGCTTCCTTTCCTTTTTTTTCATGCTCTTATTCCTTCCTGTCGTCTCGCAGTTGGAGAGCGACCCAACTTTAATGAAATTCACCTTTAGCCATCGCTGGCAGCGCTACAGAGCCAACTCCTCGGTGTGTGTTTAGTTAGCTGTGCAGCCGCTCGGGTTTCTGGCTTGGCCCCTTGCTGAGGGCGGCCCGCGACGCGCTCTCCACTATGATGGTTCATGTATAGAATGCGGCGGTTCTGCTCTAGCAAAAATTGTGTCTCACAATGCATCTAGTTGGGGATATGAATAGCTTGTGTGTGTCGTGGCGGCGTGGGGGGGTGCTCGTGTTTACATATGTGCTGCTGCTTGTGAGTGTGTGATTGCACAAAACCTCTGTGAGAAAATGCGGGTTGATGACAGGACACCATTTAGTTGGCCGCCACATGAAAAGGAAAGTGTAGAAGAAGGGTTTGAATTTCACAGTCATCCTGATGCCAAATACCACAACACTCACCACAAGACAATTGCCTACAGAGTGGCCTTGTCACACTGACGCTCGTCGGACATTTTTCTTCCCTTTGTCCTCTCAACATTGCTCACATCCCTTCTTGGCGTATTTAAGCTTCCTTCTGCATCCCGCTGCTTCATTGTCACTCGTTAGGTCAGCTAATGAAGTGTGCAGGCTCTTGGCTTCAGACTTTTCATCTTCTCCAGCAACTCTACTGTTGAAATGAATAATAAAATGAGTGCAGTGATGTTTAATGCAAGGTAAGAAAGTAGTAGTAGTAAGAGTATGGAGCAATGTTGAAAGTGTTTGACATCAGCAAGAAGCAATTACAGTCCAAACAGTTAGTTTCCTGATCAGATCAAGCAGATGGTTTTGTTTTCTTTGTGTTGCCAAATATTTTTGTTTGTTTTCATGCAGAGATGTTTTAACACAATGGTGAGTGCTCTACAAATTCTGCCTTGCAACAAATCCCCATAAAACGTAATTGAGACATAGTGTTATCATTATTGCATCTGCTAGAAGCTACATAACTGCAATGATCTTGTTTATGAAGTTTACACGGCATTCTCCATGATTGTTGCTGTCACTGCAATTTACCTGCAGTTAAAAAAATCCCAGAGAGGAGTATTTAGCTTTATGATTTGTTTAGTTCCCCAGGAGTTTTGTTGTTGTTATTATTATTATTATTATTATTATTATTATTATGTGCACGAGCGCTTGACAGTCATGGCACAAAATAAAGGGCAAGTAACTTTTCATATCATGTGAAGACAAATGCCCATACATATAGGTATGGTCATCAGGTACTCCTTGAATATCATCGCTGTCCTGTGAAAAACACTTATGTCCATTTTTTTTAAAAACGTTTTTGGGATGTCTGCATTCAGTTTCATCCCAAATACATAAAAATGTAAAAATAAATAAATAAAATTACAAGCGTTTTTCATTAGACAGTGACGACATGGACGTTTATTTTATCAACGTAACTCTTTCCACCTGGATATGTCCACTTTTTGGGGCCAACAAAAGCTCTTTCAAATAATGCCTGTCTTGCTGAACATTCTAGCTGCAAACTTTTCAGTCACTGTTCATATGTTCATTGCTTGAATGCATCACTCCTGATTAATGATTTCACTCGGTGTTTATGCAAGCAGATGTCAATGTACATGTCAACAATTAAGAACAGTAGTAAGGGCCTTCTTCCACATGTTTACAGTAACACATAGCACCATTGACTACATGTATACACATGTCCATTTGTTGAATGCCAAGTGCAAACTAATATTAATTGGCCTAAGGGAATTTTGTGGAAGCACGCTATACTAGAGCAGCAAGACTGATAGTGACTTTTTTTTCTCGAAACAAACTTATATTTAACTCTTTGATTGCCAAGCATTTTCAGAAAAGAGGATGTGTGGGTGCCAGCTGATTTAAGCATTTTGACTGATCTTTCAAGGTCCACAGAAAATGTTGTGTTTGGACTATGGGAACGCAGATACTACCAAATCAAAGATTGAACTCTCATCTTTCATCAGAAAAAGAAAGTTTGTTTCTACCTTATTCCGTTCTTTAGTAATCAACAATAGAAAATAGGTTAGTTTCACCCAAATGCTCTGTTTTGGACCAAAATATGGAGAAATCAAGCTTTTTGTGAAACGATATTATTTCATCCACTCTAGTGAATTTGACACCTTTTTTTTCCATGAATGATGCCAAAAACATCTAAACAGTGCTTTACTTCTGTAAAACACTACCACCAACAATGAAAAAGTGTTTTTTGATAGCAAAATACGTTTATTTACATTCAACAGTGTAACAATTTGACTAAACAATTTGGCAAACTATTTACAAGTTTTTCTTTTTGTGAGGTATATTGTATAAAACTCCCCTGCGTGCAAGGGGACGCAGCAGGATTTGCACCACAGATTAGTTTCACTGCGATAGCCCCGTCGCGTGCACTTTCTTGCCGGCCTTTTTTTCCGGGGAGTAGCAGGTATATATACTGCACTGTGTGTTTGGTCATGTTGTCATCAAGTCTACACTCCATTCATGGTGGCATCGTAGTCCAGAACCATTGTCTTCTCCGTGATCAGACTGTACCCACTCCTCCGATGAATATGCATAGGACTCGGGGTACTCTTCATCGTCCGATTGAACGTCCGCCTGTGCAGAAGTGCTCGTTTTCCGCCGTTAGCATCGCTAGCCGGTGAGGCTTTACGACGCAATCGAAGCCACCGCGTCAACGCTTCCAACTTCGGCGTCAACGCTTCCAACTTCGGCGTCAACGCTTCCAACTTCGGTGTCAACCTCGGAGTCACCATCATCATCATCAATGTGCTCTTTAGCATTGGTCGATGCTTTTCGTCTTTAAAAAAAATGCTCAAGCGTGAGCTGCTTGCAACCGGTCGCCATTTTCGCCTCCTCAGCCATTCTCCCCTCAACACTCTAGCTCCGCCTCACGTCTTCAACTGACGCCTACCCGATCTTGTCCAAAGAGAATCATCGCTGCCATCTAGTGCCCAAAAATAGTCATTATACTAACTCGACCTGCTTGATACTTTCAGCACAGCTTGCCAAGGCTTTCCTCCACCCGTTTAAAAAAAAAAAAAAACATAGTGAACGTCTTTTAACGTCTTTGGCAGCGCTCATTTGGATTTTACTAAACGTTATTAAACGTTTTTGGCGGTCAAAGAGTTATTGTCAGGATTTAAGAAAAGGTAAGAGATTTTTTTTATGTCAGCGTATGCTGATATGTGTGTCCCCTTTTATTCTGATGACCTTGTTTATATTGTCAAAAGAACTCGACAGAGCCAGTACAAATTTTATAAATTAATATGATGAAATAATTGCTTTTTGAATATTTAATATTTAATTATTTGAGTTCATCCACTTAAATTGGTCAATCATTATTAATGTTTTTACAGTACCACTACTGTTTTATGCTGAAAAAAAGCAATATGCAAAAATAAATAAGTACAAATAAGTCATATTTTCTTTCATATTTCATATTTCCAGGAGAATAAGTGTGGTTTGCATGGTTTGACAGAGAGCACCCACATTTCAGAGTTGTTCTACCCTGAGTGCAAAGTATACCTGGATTGTGGGTATATAAATGACAGGTTTGACGTGACCGGGTAATGCATTATCATTTACACACATGAGAAAATATGGCCATAAATTATTTAAAAAATAAATAAATAAAAAACCTGTTTCCAAAATTTGACATTATGTAAATGTTTGGTATTCTATGCATCTTTCATTGTCATCATTCGATTACATTTCCACTATCCACATCCTAATAATTCTCTCTGTTCTGTCTCCAGCATTATTTTTTCTCTATCCTCTCTAGCCCGCATTATTTCAACAAAAGCTGTACTAAATTGCACTTTTCATCTGGCCACAATGTGCAGTTGACAAGTTCTCTACACACGCTCATCAGAAAGTTTGCCAAAATAACCAGGTTAATAATCCAGTATCAACTTTACCAATCCCTCACACCCACCCAGACGCTGCCAAAAAATCAGCTCATCAGGAGTAACTGAGGGTTCATTTTCTTGGTCAAGGACACTTTATGGGGTAGCCACAGACACACACACACACACATACATACTTAGACGAAAGTACATACACAGGCTCAAGTGTCCTCTCTTTGGTTTAACAAGCCCTCTAACTGGATAATCAAGGCAGAATAAGATAAGATATAATTCGTTTTGGAATAGGTTGTACATAATGGATAGCCAAGTCTCAACAGTGTGAGTTACACTGGCAGGGCAACCCATAATTGCAACCGCAGTTCATTTATTCCTCGTTTCTATTGAAGAACTAGTTTACATTCAGTTTTGAAATCTTTTGACCAGGATTGTGTTACTGTCTAACTACTTCAAATGTCATTAGACAATTGAGGGAAGTTGAATTAGAATGCAAAACAATTTTCTGTGTCTTGCATGGCACAGTAAAACTTATCTAATTTATCTTTGCTAACTTAGACAAAACAAAGAACATGGCAGAAATGTGTGTTTGATTAGTTTATTTTTGATTTTTACACCAACTCAAGCACATCAAAATTAATCATTTGGCCCCAGCAATAATAAAAGTAATCTCAAAGGATATGTTCGTATACTATGTAAAATGATGCTTGGATATACTCCAGCACAGTCGTAGCCCTTAGTGAAGAATAGCGCTACAGAGAACGGATGAATGGATGGATGTTCTGCTCAGATTTTTGTTCCCATTACCCATGACCTGGCTTCCATATTGTGAAATGCTGTTTCCCCCTGATGTTACATTTCGTCCCTTCGCATTCCTGTCTTCCAGGGCTATCTTTTATCCGTCTTGAAACTCCAATGAACAACATCACCACCTCTCTGGGCCAAACAGCTGAGCTGTTCTGTCGTGTGTCCGGCAACCCGCTGCCGACAGTGCGCTGGTTTAAGAATGACGCGCCCGTAGTACAGGAGCCACGGCGGGTCTCGTACCGGTCCACACCATACGGGTCACGTCTTCGAATCCGCAATCTGGACACCACAGACACTGGCTACTTCCAGTGTGTAGCTACCAACGCCCAGGGAACAGTGTCTACTACAGGCGTCCTCTTCGTCAAATTTGGTAAGAAAACGTCCCAAAACTGAGCAGTCCAAAACAGCCTGCCAGAATTTCAAAAACTGAATAATGTTTCTATGTCACAATGAAAACATTTTATGAGCAGTGTTTAACACTCTTGGTATGATTTAACTTTTTTTCCTGATTCCACTTTTCTTGGAGGGATCTGGCTCCACTTAACTACTCTCGACCTGTTCTTGCTTGTAGCTGGCAGCTAGCACAGAGACAAATCTGGTTATAATAATATTTATCCAGTGGTCAAATATCCCCTTGTCTTCTTTTCCAGATCCGCTGCCTACGCCTCTACCAGGACGGCCAACGTAAGTATCTAAATCTCCATTATCTGTCTGTATCAGCCATTGTTTTAAGGTTATTCTTTCTACTGGTTTCTTGTACATTAACATTGAGGATAATTATGACTATTTTATTTGAGCCTGCTGATGCCATAGTTGATGGTTGAAGTTCTTCACTGACACATAGTATTTTACTACTTGTCCATAAAAAAATGTCCATAAAAGCACCCTGCATGTGCAATCACTCACATTGCAGTATACCATGGCCGAGCCTGTGATTATTATTTATTTTATTTTATGAATAGCCAAAGGCAATGAGCTTTAAAGTGCCTTCTGGTTGAGTATCAACACCTTAGTCACGTGGTTCACATTGACTGTGTGTTTGTGCACTATGGGAAAGGTTTGACTTGACTATATAACATAGTATGATGTCGTGAAGCCTCCTAACCTTCAAACGACATGTTTTTAGTAAACAGACGTGTCTTGTTATTGGCAAAGATGGCAGCTAAGTGGAGTCATCTCTGCTGCTCATCGTTAGTGTCCTGGGCAACTTATGAGCTGTAAAATTTGGTATTTCTGTTCTTTTTCTGAGAAGACATCTGGTGCACCACCTTCTGTTCACTGAAACTTCTTGTGAAGTCAAAATGTTGGGATAAATGTCTAACTCACCACCCTTTAGAATCTGAATGAAATGTGTTTTTTCCATTAGTCTGTGTGGTCATTTTCTTCCCCATGTTGGCCTTGAGTACACACGTGGCGAGTGGGTTCTTAATGTGTGTGCGTGTAAGCCGTGTATGTGTGTTTTTGAGTTAAGCCGCAGGGTAAAGCTGACAGGCCAGAGGTCTCAACTGCAATGCAAAGCATTCTGAAAAGTCAAGCTACTGTAACACATCACATTTTAGTCCATCTGGTGAAAAAAAGGCATGTCTGTCTTTAGAGACGTGTTGTTTTCATTTGCTAAGTGGTAGAGAACTGTTATTTTGCAGTAACTCTTTGTTGGCGTCTTAGTTGCAGTGATACATGGTACGCATTTAAAAGGGTGATGTTCCACGTACTCCTCCTGTCCATTGGTCAACTGTTCATCTTAAACTGTTTTACAATGAAATGCATTGGGTGGGAAGAGAAAATAAGGACATAAACGTGAAACTGTGAATGTATTGTAAACATTTTTGACTGGCAAATATGTTTCATGTATTTGCAAGTACAGTACGTTGGAATGTACTTGTATGCTAAATGCTAAAAGCTTAGCATTTCCCCCCATATTGCCACCAGTGTACTGACTTTGCGCATATGCAAGTAAAAAAAAAAAAAACTATTATTTTTTTAGCATTTGTCCTACATTATACCCCAATACATTTGTAAAATAAGTTGGATTTTTCGGAATTGTTATGATTTATTATGTCTGCAGTCCATGATTTCCGTTCAGCATTTTTTCTCATACTGCCACGGGGTATTGACTTGTGCATGGGATTCAGCCTACATTTTATACCAATACATTCAGAAATTAAGTAAGTAAACATTGTTTATTCATAATGTCTATGATTTATTGCTATATCTGCAGTGCATGATATCAGTTAAGCACTTTTTGCGCAAATCAGTACCCCCTGGCATTATGGGAAAAAATGCTAAGGTATTTTTTAGCAGTAAGCCTACAAGTACATTTAAAATGTATTTGCCAGTCTAAAATGTTGACTTCACATTGGCAGTTACATACTTAAGCACAATTTTGAAAAATACGATTTAAAGGCATGTTTTTTGTTTACTGATTCTGTTGGCACAACGCATAGTTAATTGGCAAATTACACACCGTCGTCACACGGGCCCTGCATGCTGCACTGTTTACATAGTTGATACAACTATCACATCTCACCTGCATATGATGAATACGTTTTACCTGTACAGTGTCATGACAAACAGAACTGAACCATGTTTGGTTCAGCTTGTTCCAGATTGTAGATTGAAATTAAGAAGTACCCTAAATGGTGGTCTTCCCTTTTATGGAGGACCAAAACTGCCCAAATTCTAAATAAATAAATGACTTAATAAATAAATAAATAAATAAATAAATGACCAAAAGTGAAAATTAAAACTGATTAAAAAAAATAAAAAATAAAAATTTGATATAAATGGAAATAAAAACGACCAAAAATATATATACAGTACACATAAATAAATACATTTGTATTTAATTTTTGAATTATATATTTTTGTATCTGTTTTTATTTCCCCTTTTAGTCATGCATTTATTTATTTAGTCATTTATTTAGTCATTTATTTATTTATAATTTTGGTAGTTTTAGTCCATACTGCCTGGACGAAATGTTATTCAAATGAGGGGGCGGTCCTAAGCATGTCTTGGGTTGGACTCTGCCGTTGCAAACTGCTTTTCATTGGTCGAGTGAGCGGCTCGGCAAAGAAGGAAGTCTCGCCAGCTTGCATGGTGAGTTCCAGCAATGGACGACTATCCGCTCAGGACCGCCCTCTCATTTAAATAACACTAATAGTTTTTATTTCCATTTATATTTTTTGGGGGGGATTTAATTTTTGAATTATATTTTTTAATATCCGTTTTTATTTTCACTTTTAGTCATTTATTTCTTTATTTGGTCATTTATTTAATCTGAATTTTGGCAGTTTTGGTCCTCCATACCCTAGTACATCATATAACACAGGGTCACAATTGTATTTTGGATTCCATTCAAAGTGTTAGTAACAGTACTGGATTTAATATGTAGTGATTTCAACAAGGGCTAAAAGAATATGGTCTCTGGAGCAAGGTGCAGGCACTGTATATAAAATCCGTTAGCCACCCCAAAACATCACAAATTAACACATTATGTTTTGTTTATACAGTACATACCTACATAAATGTGGTGTTTGTGGAATGATGCGGTGGCTCGTTTCTTGGATCTTACCCAACAAAGACTTGGAGTCTCCACTAGTTGTCTGGCTAGTAAAAAGTGTCCAGAAGGCTTGAGGAAACCATTGGTCAAAGCCAAGACACAGAGAATGGTAATGATCTTCTCGTTTAACTCTTGGTCTGGAAGCCAAGAACTTTATTTCCCAAGAAGTCATAACCATTCCTTGAAGTCACGCCTCACATCCTCATTTTTACTACGGTACTTTTGCCCAACCAAGTTCAAATCCACTTCATTTCTCTTCCAGTCCGGTGTTCATGAATATGTCAACAGTTATCTTCCACTAAGAGACAGATGAGTACGTTTCCGCATCACCCTTCATCTCCGTTCTCTTTCCTTCGTCTTCATCCTCTTTCTCTCTCTTCTCTCTCTTCTCTCTGCATTGGGCATGTTTTTATTGAGCCTGAACAAATACAGGTTCAGGAGGAAAAAGTCTCGCCTGCCAAAGAAAGAACTCCCCCCACTTATGCCCCCACTCTCTCTATCTCTCTCTCTCTCTCTCTCTCTCTCCCGGCACACTTCTTTTCCTCTTTTGCAGAAAAAAAAGAGCAAGTGATGGAAACGTCGGGAGGGTGAAAGAAAAACAGTGTTAGCCGAGTGGGAGGACGATGGTACCATTAACACTCAGGCTGCATGTTGTTCTTTGATTCCCGACTGGGCTCGGTTGTGATGACTTGTGTTTAGCTGAAGGAAAGTTTAGTTGTAAGCTCGCATCAGAATCAGTTAATAACTCAGACCTGTGTTTTAAACTGTGTGAAATCTGCTTGTAACATCTCATCGACACCACTGATTCTCAATTGGTGGGTTGCAGACCTGTTCTGGTTGGGTTGCGGACAGCAAGTACGATTGAATTGCATTCCGTGTAGGACTTTAAAAAAATAAAAAATTCTGAATGATGGCACTGCAAACCCGCAGTATGCTAATGGTTTACTCCTGAAGCAAGCTGATGAAGTGTAAATATGACCCAGGTGTATAGTAAAGTGTGGATTTGGGGGGGGGGGGGGGGGGGGTGTACCAACGTTTGTGCTCAATACATTGACAAAGTGCAATTCTGTATCTGATTTTGTGGTATCCTTTCTATTTGTTTTGATTTTTCTTTTTTTATACATGTGTTGTAATGTTTCTTATAGGTTTGTGCTCTGGATTACATCAGTGAAAGTTTAAATTGTCTTTTGTACAATTTAATATTTATTGACATAGTGGAATAATGGTGATCATGTGTGTCAACTTAAGTAGTATGTAATAGTGCTGAAGTTCAGAGTTGGAATCTCGACTCAGGAGTCACACACAAAATCACCTTTAACTCATTTGCTCCCAAAAACATATGAATACGTTCTATTTTAAATGTTTTAAGTGTCCGAAAGACGTATAAGTTTTTTATGGGGGGTGGGGGGATATGCTGGAGCATACCGAAGGCTTTAAGGCAGACTCAGAACTGCAGAGAACGGGTGAAGCAATTGTAGTAATTACAAAAACGGGCAGCAGGTGGCAGCATAGTATAAGGGATCAACCAGGGCCATGTTGCAAACAAGCTGATTTCCCCACAGTTCTAAACAGATTTGTGAATAATGATGAAACTTAGCTATATTCTAATGCTAAATGCTGCAAAACGGAAACAGATAGAAATATACTTTTTTTTCCCTACTGAAAGAAAAGACTAGAAGAGGGGTTGCTTCAGTGAAAATGGCTGGGAGTCAATGAGTTAAAAAGCTTCTTTTTTTCTCCCTCTGTTATTGTAATACATCTCCCAATTTGCTTTAACCTTTTAATATCAGAGTGAATAATACGAATGAATAAAGACTCAAAACATACCAACAAACAATAAGTGCTTTTAAATCCAGGTGAAAAACTACACTATTTTCCCAAATCTAAAGTCTGTCAGAGGATTTTTTTAAATCATGTTTTCTAAAGTCTTGTTGATGCACTGTACGCTCTATTTTTTATTTCTTTCCGTTGCTTTTAAATTGTTTTAACTCTTTAACTGATTTTAAATGTACTTTTAATTAAGTATGTGAAACATATTGTTACGTTGTCTATGAAATGTGCTATAAATCTGTGATTTTATTTGTTTTTACAACCGCTGGGTCAGGGGTCACCAACGTGGATCGGATCCCGTTGGTACCAGGTAGCCCCCAAGGACCACATGAGCAGCCCGCAGACCAGTGATGGTGATGGGACATTGAGATTTTCTAGAAATGTTGGATAAGTAATTAAAAAATATTGCGAGAAATCATTACACTGATAATTATTTATTATTAATAGCATATAATAACATATGGTTAAAGGAAAATTTATCAAATTGGTTGTGTGGATCAATCTCGTAGCCCTTGGCACTAATCAGTACCCAAGACGTATCACTCTACTTCAAGAAGTTTAGTGACCCCTGCCCTAGGTATTGCTTAGGTACTGTTAAATGTCCAAATGATGTAAAATTTTAATAAATATAATAAATAATATTAATAGTAATAATAATAATAATAAAAGTCATTTCTTATTAAACCCTCTTGATTTTTTTATGTTATTCACAAGATATTGCAGCACTTGAGTCTTCATTTAGTTAATAATGTGCTCTGAAATATATTTTAAACATGTTGCTGTGTATCTTTATAAAGATGTGTTATCAAAGGCTGGTTTTGAAAAATATATTTGAAGTGATGGACCCACTAAATGATCTTGGGATAGTGAGAGTTGAGAAACCAGCATCATTTTTGCAATTCTTCCAACAATAAATGACTACTTTTTAATCACCTAGTCTGGAGGTTTTTAATTTAACAACAGCTGTAAAAGATTTTATGGAACATAGCCACAGATCCGAAGTCTCTGTCTGTGTTTACAATGGGCTTTTCTCCCTGTTTGAAAAGATTAATACCACTACACCTTGGCTGCTGAAACTGTTTAGATTTCTCTAAATGTTTTCATTCTTTTTCCCACCCTTCACAGTGTCAAAGAAAAAATACAAAAATAGCACTCTTTCTCCTTTTTCTTTCATTTCATCACTGCTTTCTCTGGTGTTCCAGTACACTTGAACATAAAGCACGCATCTTTAACAAAGAACACATTCTCTTATTGAACCTTGCTTTAAACCTTCCTGTCATTTAACATGCACAAAACGTTTTTGTTTTTTTTGTTTTGTTTTTTACAGTTAACAATATTAAGCACAAACCCGAATTCCATTGAAGTTGGGATGTTGTATAAAATGTGAACAAAACAAAATACAATTATTGGCAACTCCTTTTTATCCTATATTCCATTGAAAAAATTACAAAGACACGATATTTAATGTTCAAACTTATAAACATTGTGGGGTATTTATTTTTGCAAATATTTTTTCATTTCGAATTTAATACCTGCCACATGTTCCAAAAAAGCTGGGAAGGGCATGTTTACCATCAAGCTTTGAGGCCCACTGTATCATAATTCAGGCTTGAGCATTAAGTGTGTCCCTATTAATGTGATTTGGTTTTGATACAAATTGGGCTTCATTGGCCTATGCTGTACTCTGTGCCAGTCTATTTTTGCTTGCATGTACCTTGTCATTATTATTTATTTACCCTTGGTCTTATTTAATTTCATAATTGTGATCTTGTTTGGGTATTCATTTGAAATAATTATATGATTACTTTAATAAGATCACCTTGTACATGGTGATATAAAAACTATTTACCTTCATTATTTTCTACTTTCAATATATTTACATACTTGGTGGCTAAGAAACCAACCAACACACGCTAAATGACTGCAATTATCCAGCCATCAGCAGTAGTTAAATGTGACGTATTTTCTGTCGTAACAGGAACTGTGAGGCCAATACAATCATCAGCCCACTGGCAATCCAATAATACAGTTAAAGCATGAAAGCGCAGGTAATTGGACTTCATTATGGACACCACTGGAGCATGTGTCTCACTCAACGCAGTCCACCAGATGATTGACAAATTAGTTTAAGGGAGTGTTTTCCAAGAAGTACAAGCTTGCTCGCAGGTCTAAGAAAACCCGAACACAATAGTTGCCTTCAATCTATTTTACAGGTCCTTAGGTTTGTTCTATGATTTTGAGGGATTATTAAATGTCGATCTAATCTGCTGAAATCGGCTGTCCTGTCATAATATGTAGACAGTTATTATATTAACTCATTTGCTCCCAAAAACGTATGAATATGTTCTATTTTAAAAGTTTTAAGTGTCCCAAAGTTGTATTTATAAGTTTTTGTTTTGTTTGTTTTTTAAATTTTATGCTAGAGCATACAGAAGGCTTTGATGCAGCCTCTGAACTGCAGAGAACGGGTAAAGCAATAATAGTAATTACAAAAACAGCCAGTAGGTGGCAGCAGAGTATAAGAGATCAACCAGGGCCATGTTGCAAACAAACTTATTTCCCTACAGTTCTATACAGAAAAACGCAAAACGGAAAAAGATAGAACTATACTTTTTCTTCCTAATGAAAGAAAAGACTAATCTTTCTTTTGGTAGGTTCCAAGTTTTTATAGCAATAGAACACAATATTCTGTGGGCCATGAAAAATCAGTCAAAATCCAGTAAAACAGCCGGGAGCAAAGGGGGTTGGTTCAATAAAAATAGCTGGGAGGGAATGAGTTCAAACAAAACACATTACGTAAAATTTGACATTTGTTTTGTTAATTAATTTTAAAATGAAAAAAGTCAGCAAAAACGTTGTGTCTTGAAATATGATGCCACAAGCTTGGCACATCGATTGTGTATCTTTGGGCAGTTTTACCCATTCCTCTTTGCAGCACATCTCAAACACCATCAGGTTGAATGGGGAGCAAGATCTGTCCAGAGATATTTCATGAGATTCAAGTCCAGGCTCTGGTCGTGTCACTCACTGACATTCACGGAGTTGTACTGAAGAAGACACATCTTGAATATCACGGCTGTGTGTTTAGGATCATTGCCTCGCTCAAAGATATACCGTTTCCCCAGTCTGAGGTCAAGAGTGCTCTGGAGCAGGTTTTCGTCCTTGCAAATTGCTTCTGCATTCCTCTTTCCTTCAATCATGAGTAGTTTCCCATATTTCTGCCTCTGAAAAACATCCCCACAGCGTGATGCTGGCACCACCATGCTTTACTGCAGGGGGAAGGCTTGGAGCTGGATTGGTGCCTAGTTTTCTCCAGACATGACATCTAGCATTCAGGGCAAAAAGTTCATCTCTGTATCATCAGACCTGGGAATTATGTCTCTGATGGTCAGGACTCTCAGGAGGTCTGACAGAGTCTTGGTCACCTCCCTTGCTTAGGTGCCTCCCACCTGATTGCTCGGCTTAGCTGTAAGAAGAGTGCTGGTGGCTCTGAACTTTTACAGATGATGTAGGTGACTGTTCTCATAGGGACTTTCAAAGCAGGAGAAATTTGGCTGTACTATTTCCCAGATCTCTACCTCGAGACAATCCTGTCTCGGTCTACAGACAATTCCTTAGACTTTGTGCTTGGTTTGTGCTCTGACATGCCCTGTCTACTGTGGGACCGTACTGTATAGTACCAAATCATGTCAGGTCAACTGAATTGACTCCAGGTGGACTCCATTTAAGCTGTACAAACATCTCAAGCAGGATCAGTGGAAACAGGATGCACCTGAGCTCCATTTTGAGCTTCTTGACAATGGTTGTGAACACTTACACCATGTAGGCCTACATGTAATTTTTTTTCCAAGTTGTCTATGTGGGGAGTTGTGTGTATAATTGTTTAATGAATTTTGGGAAAATGCTGTAACATAAAAAAATGAAAAGTTGATGTCCTGAGAATACTTGCAGATGTACTGTAAAGTTTTTTTTTTAAAGGTTTTAAGCACCTTAAACTATATAAACTGCAACTCTGGAGCAAACCATGTATTGAAAAAAATTTCTGAAAAGTGTTTTAATTGAACCTACGCTAAATTATCCCACATAAATATTGTTAAAATTGCTCTCCTCATGGTAAACTTTGAATTACCCCAGCATCTGACATTGACAGTTACAAGTCTTGAAACATGTGTGGCAAAAATATTTTCCTCTCCAGGCTATTTATTGTCAAAACAATACACTTGTCTCGGTACATTAGCTTGTCAGTGAACCGCCTGTATAAGGTTGGTGAGAACATTGGTATAACTGCTAATTGTCTTGAGCTGCAATTTTCTGACAGCCTATTAGATGTTGTGTTAAGATATGCTGTTTGGATAAATATAATTATTTTCAAGTTGTTACAATGAGGTTGTTTTTGGTTCGGACACAGAAAGTGGAAAGATGGACTTTTAAAGCCAGGCCCACACATAGCTGCTCTCTACTGGTTGTCATAATAGGCTCTTACCGCTGTGAACTTGCCCATATGCTGAATTGAGAAAGTCTGGATTTCGGTTTCACTTCTCCTCACCTCGGTGCCAGTGTCAACACTGCTGTGGTTCTCAGATACCGGCCAGGATTGATGACGATCTGCTGCACAGCGCTGGCGCTGCGGCCATTTAAACCTAGTGGTTGACAGGCCCACTCACTTTTCTTTTTTGTGACACATTGCTCCTCAGCCACATGCTGATCCACTATCACACACACATCAGACTCATCCAGGGGGTCGGCTCCTTTTAATTCACTGTGGAATCCTATTAAAAGACATGTCTCTCATCTGGATCTCACTGAGATTGTGACCTACTTACTCGTAGTAGTACTACTAGGCTTGTTTTTTGGGCAGGGACTAAGGCTGTCACTAATAAATGCTTTTTGAATTGATTATCTTATCAATTATTCAATTGATTAACTGTGGAAGTGTCAGATAGTGATGAGCATGCCTCTCAAATAATACGAGTTTGCTGAAGTCGATTTATTACTATACAGGGCGTCCTCAAGCTCCGTTCCTACGCTGGCGATGTAACCTGAATTTCGACTAAGTCGGATTTCCCTGTTAAAGTTGATATTTACTTCAAAATACTTTGCACAGTCATTTTAAAAAACATATTTGCGCTACCTGCAAGACGCCGGAACCAATATTTCGTGTTTCCGCATGGACATTCATTGCTGACGGACGGCAGAGCGGTGCTAATTCAAGCTTAAACACGGAAATATGATGTGCCTGATGGCGAGCCGACCGGCTGATGGACGTCCGTTGCTGCCTGGAGGTAACAACAACACAACTTTAAATAACTTTAAAATTGCGTGATTACTGTGGAAAATTAACGAAAAAGAAGATGCTATGGACGAGGCACAGGCGCTGTGAAGTCGAAACGACATAGGTCGCGTGTGTTAGCTCGAGGACTCCCTATGTTCACTTGAAAGTAAACATTTTCATATTCATTTTCATATAAACCAGGGTCTGACGGGTCACGCTTATTTGCCTGCTCAAGCGCCCCTCACTGTTAAAGTGACACTGTGCAATAATTGACCACGCTATATCATAAAATGCTGCCGAGAGAGACCACACTTCACAAGCCTACCACCAATTCTTATTTTACGTGAGCAAACGAGCATCTCGGTGAATGACGGCGACTTGTTAGCCGGTGTGAATCCCAGCGAGTGACGGCGCAAGCCAGATTTAGCCGGAGAAGCTAACAAGATTGGCTAGCAGGAGATAGTCGGAGCCATAGGCTGGAGTAGCTAACAAGAGTGGCTCGCGGCAGAAGCTAGTAAAAAAAAAAAAAAAAAGCTAGTAAAAGCTTGCAAGACAAAGCAGAAGGGGATAAGCGACGAGAGCCCGAATCATGGGACTTGGCAATGACCACCCCAGCTGTGGAAGGTAAGCGGCTGTTGACCCATTAGGTTCAACACTTGATGCAAGTACCACCAGGGCTAACTAAGTTTGCAAAGTTGTCCTTTGGGCATTCGTAGCAGGAAGATGGCAGTGAAATATGTTATCCTCTTGTAAGGCGAGGCTCCAGGCATGTACCATAATTAGTGATTACTAGACCTACAATTATATTAAAAAAATGTACGTTGATGTGAATTTTTTTTACATGTTCTTCAAATCAATAGTGTTTTTTTTATTTATTTTTTATTATTAATTATTAGTTCACCACTCGATGGCACTAAAGATTTACACCAATGGCCCGCTGGCATGAACATGAGGAAGATATCAAAAAGTGATCCAATCGCATCTGTCACGCTCACCCGCTCTTCATTTGGCTTTCGTACACATTTCCCACTGTCATCGGTTTCACTTTACACTCACACTCAATCATATCTTAGCGATGTGTGC
Organism: Leptonotus elevatus; assembly: GCF_054856555.1. Taxonomy (NCBI): domain Eukaryota; kingdom Metazoa; phylum Chordata; class Actinopteri; order Syngnathiformes; family Syngnathidae; genus Leptonotus; species Leptonotus elevatus. The sequence goes on from NC_141249.1 coordinate 5,377,583, forward strand.
AGGGAACAAGCTAAGCTAAGTAAGCTATGCTTCAACTTGCACCGAGACAGTTTAACATTACCATTCATCACGATTTAGTGAAAGATGAGACCTACTGTGACAAGACTTTTTAGCTTGTAACGCTCATGCTGGCTGGCAGTCAATAATTAAATATAATTTAAAAAAATATATTTTGGGGTTTAAAGCAACCCCAAATCCAGTTCACAAATTTAAAATGATTAGAGGCCGAAATTTGTGTCGACCAATTTTTTGACTTAGCAGAGTTTGGCAATGTTTTTAAGTTTTACTATCAACAGGTAACTAATTTTTAAAGACACTTAAGAATGTTTAAATTTTACCTTCACAGTTGATAAAGGTTTTATGATGGCAAGAGTTTCACTCTCGAAGTTGCTTCTTTTTCACCATTAATTCTTGTGGGAAATTTAGTTTTGATTCAGTGTATGTAAATAATAGTTTAAGGAAAGGGGGTTCCTTTGTTTATGTTTGGATTGCTTTAAATTACAAAATGTGAGTGGATGCAGTTCTTGACACATACTTCCAACCAGTTAGGTCTTTCACACCTCTACCGTCTGTGTGACACACAGACCAGGTCTCATACCCACACACTCAGTCACACACGTCTGACACACTTGCAGCCCTACATTAAGCACCGTCAAATAAGTGCACACACAGTTACTCTTACAAACCCTATCTCTCACATGTGTTTGGTTAAGCCCTCGACGGGGCTTAATTGCCGTCTTGTTGTAGATTCTTTTTAGCCCAGTGCTGATTGATTGGGGATCAGAGCCCTAATATGGCTCATAGGGGATAGACCCTTTGACATGGTCTGGTCCCTGGGCGCCAGTACTATTTGAAACTAGAGATCTTACCAGAACCCCCTACTACCACAAGCCCGGATGCCTCCTACTTCATTTCTTGAAGCATCACACACTAGAGGCTGGTGTGTATGTGGTCCTGATGGATGTTCGACCTGCTTATATCATAATCAGAAGTCAAACTCGGCAATAGGTTATAGACGTCTCTTAGTGCAGTGGCGTTGTACTCTTAGCTCGGACAGACCCCACTTCCTGTTTCCTGTTTCCCAGAATTCCAGGTTTCTGTCTGATGGCGATCCTGTTGTAGGTCTGTTCAAGGTCACGTCTGCTAAAGTCTGCTTTCAACAATGTGTGTTCATGTATGTGTGTGTGGTTTGTTTGAATCATGGTTTCTCCCAACGGGTCACAAGCTTGAAATGGGGTATGCGGTGTTCCCCTGAACTCTGCCCCCTTAACACACACATACTCACACACGCGCATACACACCCACACATGCTGGAAAAAAAACATATATGCATAGAAAGTGTTCTTTCTTTGCCCTTGGTGCTGGTGGAGTGTATGAGGGCAGGCGACAAAGTCTACCTTGAGCATTTCCAAGTATAAATAGAGGCTTTTGTTTGTAGGGCTCAGAACCCACATGTCTGAAGCAAAGGTTATTTATTCATTTGTACAGCTTTACTTGATCAATGCCGCTTGATCTAACGCATTACCCTCGTTTTGAATCTCTTTTTATCAATTTAGCATCTATCTATAGTGGCACCTTTCAAATTGTAGTCGTTTAACAAGACAATATTAACTAATTTGCTCCCAAAAACGTATAAAAATGTTCTATTTTAAATAGTGCCATGGTCCCAAAAACCTATTTATACGTTTGTTTTATGTTAGAGCATACAGAAGGCTTTGATGCAGCCTCTGACCTGCAGAGATCATTTAAAGCAATGGTAGTTATTACAAAAAACACCCGGCAGGTGGCAGCAGAGTATAAGAGATCAGCCAGGGCCATATTGCAAAAAGCACTTTTCCCCAGTGTTTTAAAGAGGTTTGTGAATAATCAGGGTTTTTCCTATGTAGAAAATGCGGAGGCGGCCGCCACCACCTAATTTGCTCGCCGCCTACAGTCTGAGGGACTGATATCACTCAACACAGCCGCAGCGCTCCAGCTGTGTTGACTGAGCAACGTATTTTAACTGTAGTTGCAGCGTTGCGCCATTATGGAGGCGCTATATCAATAGCAGTGCACAGGAAATACCTGAAGTAATAACCGAAGAAGAAACTTTTTTTTTCAACTTTATTGTACCGAAGAAGAAACAGATCACGGAGCAACCATTACACACGCCTACTTTCTGGTTGCGAAGCAGAGGACCGGTGGCTCCAGCCATTGACAAAGATAAAATCACAGTATATACAATAAACATAATAGTGTTTCACTGCAGCAGCAGCATCCCAAGTCACGTTCAAGTGGTGAGTGATATTTTTAATCTGGCAAACTATGTCTTCACACGATCAGTGGCATTGTTTGGGGACGGCAATAAGTAAACAAAACATTCTAAATTGAGCTAGTGCATTGCATAAATGTCAGTACAGTGTATATATTGTAATACTTTTGTTATCCTTTAAAGCATTAATATTAATGTGTTCAAATAAATGAGCTAATTTTAATGGTTTTAGTATGAATCATAGCCATGAGGCAGTTGTACAGTATAAAAATGCTTTATATGAAATCTTCACAAAACTTATGGGCCACCACTGCACATTCTTTTGTTGATACCCAAAAACATGTGCACAGTGTGAAATTTTTTGATAATATAATATAATGAAAATGCTGTGAAATGTGAGTACCGGTATTTACTTTGCAAGTCAATTAACGTGTGCACCCCTAAATTTTCTTCATATGCTCCTAAAATTTTAAGTTAGGGGTTACCACGCTCCTCGCAAAAAAATGTTAGTCTGCAGCCCTGATATATGTGCTAGAAATGGGTAAACCCCCATCAGCAAGTATTGGTCACCACCGCGAGTACCGATACTTTAATTAAGACTGGTATCGGCACCGAAACCTGGTATCGGTAGTCACCCATCATTGTCAGGATGGTACCACCTCTGCCTCAATTTGAGCCAGGAAAACCCCTGATAATGATGAAACGTAGCTATATTATAATGCTAAATGCTGCAAAATGGAAACGGATACAAATATACTTTTTTTCCTGATGAAAGAAGAGACTCGAATATTTCTTTTGTTAGGTTCTCTCTTTTTATAGCAATAGAACACAATATTCTGTGGGCCTTGCAAAATCTGTCAAAATCCAGTAAAACGAAGCGGGTTGCTTCAGTGAAAATGGCTGGGAGTGAATGAGTCAAAGGTTGTACGACAAAATGCTAAATTTATTCCTTAAATTATCCTTTAATCAACTGTTTGTCTTCTGTGCAGGCCTTTACAGCAGAGTGTGTCAGATTTTTTTTATTACGTGTTCCATATTGTGACTGTTTCTCTTGCCCATCATAAATGCTTTAGCAACTGTTCATCACTCACATCTTGAAATACAGTATTTCAGGTTGCTTGTGTTCAGACGTGCGTGTACTTGTTCTATAAGCACCGTCAGTGACCAGTAAGCCAAAACATGTGTACTCCTGTCTTTGTACACGGCGTCTGTTTTTGTACGTGCAGATTGAGCTCTGTGATGGGAGCAGTAATTCTGTCATAAATCATGCCGAAAAACGTTTCTGTATGATTTACATCAAGGAGTGAGCTACAGTGGAAAGTTGACACAATTCCAGGAAGAAATGCTAAACATATTACTAGATGAGTTTACGGTGAAAGCATGCCTGTTTACTTGCATTAGCAATAAACTGGTAATTGTATTGCTTTATCTTTTAAAATGATCACTGCTTTATTAAATGTATAAGTAGAACAATCGTACTACTTACTATCTTCACTCTTTGGAATTTGCAATACATACGGTACTCAGTGAGTTTTTCCTAGTTATGTCACATTAAAGTGCCTTTTCGATAGTTGTGCAATAGCAACGCTACCAATATCACATGGGCATATACATGTTCACTAGCATGTGAGGTTTAGTCAAAAAGTTTGGAATTTCTAACAAATCCATTTATCATTTCAATCTTAGATGGAAAAACAAAATTATTTTCAGAATTTTACCAACCATTTTGAAATTTCAATCAAATGCTATTATTTGTCGATTTGGTGTTTTGTTTCTTTTGTTTTTTTTTTGCACTAGAGGGATGTGTAGTGAATGTTATTCATATTAAAAAACAGTATTTGAATTTTCCCGCCAATTTTGACTGTGCCGCCATTTTGGATTTCCTGAAAATCCCGACATTTCGACGGAATAGACCACCGTACTAAATGAACTTTGTTGGAGTTTCCCAACACTAATAAAGCTTAGCTGATTGTATTTCGCACTGTTAAAACATTTTTATATTTACCTACCACCAATGTTCCTTTTTAGCCGCCATTCTGAGTTTTCCAAGAATTGTATAAATTTCACTTGTCATAGTAACCAGTTAGTCATTATTAGAAACCTCAAACCGCTTATCAATGTCGCTCAAAACCTGAGTGCATAATATTCTAATCACAGCTGAGCCAAAGTGCCTTACTTGTACGAGTTACATGTCAAACAAATTGCAATATGCCACTTTGGCGAAACACAAATCTGGGGGTCAAGATATTTTGATGGCTCAAAGCTAGCTGGCCCACATTGGAGGGTGCTAACAGAACAGAGCTCTGTTTCGACGACACAGATGTAACACTTTTTTTGTTGTTGCATACTTACTAACCTATGCTAACAGTCTAGAGTAGTTTGTTCATAATTACAGAAAATATTCGTATAAAACACTTAGATATAATATAATCAACTGAGAAACAGATCAATTCCTTACTTTACTACTGGGATTGGCTTGCACACTGGAAGGGGTGCAAAGAAGTTCATACCACGAAACATCATAGGTTGAGGAAATTGGAGACATGTATGTACATGTGTGTACATCTGTCTAAACACTAACATACACTCATGTTGCTAACTAATAAGATGATTGACACGCTTCCTACCCTACCAGGATCTCTGGTACAAAGCAGCCCTTCTGGGGGAAATGATATCACCACATCAAGCATGTTTGAGTAGTGACAAGACGTCAATGTCAAGCCCTTCCCTGCATGCTGGATCAACATTTATAGTGTGTCTTGTTATTGGAAGTCTACAGCCATAGTGACGTCTTCCAAACTGAGCAAACTTTATTTACAACAAATAAATTTAAAAAAAAAACGGGGGGAAAAACAAATATCACATAGTTGATAAGAGTGAATCTGCCACACAAACTAGTGCTTACATCCTTTTCCACAAATTCTTCACACATAGGGTGTATGTGTTTAAAAAAAAATTAATAATAATGGAAACGCAAATTGTCAATTGTGTGACACAAACAGGAAGCGTATGTACTGTACTTACTGACATAGACACCACAGCTATCGGGCGAGGCCAAGACAGATTCATGCATCAGTGTCGCACAAACTAAAATAACTAAACTGGGATTTCTGTCATAGTTTTGTGGCAGCATTTTTGGTCCCCGGATGATAAACGTGACAGACTTGCCTCAGCTTCCTGTGCCACCATGAAACAAAAAACATGTTTCCAACCAGCTGTACAGTTTAGTTTGGTTTACCACCATACAGTTTCTAACCATAATCTAGGTTGGTTTTCCACTGAAGGATGTGTAAACCACATGACTGTAGTTGCCTCACCAACATAAATAGATTCACATAATACCAGTCAGTGAATACAACATTCAGACATGTATAGTGCTGCTTATTAACATAAACAGTAAACATCCAGAAACAAAAAACATTGTTTTGAATCCTCCTGCTGTCATTTTGTGTTCTTCTCATTTCCAATCATTCCTGTTCTCAGACTGAATGTATGAAGCACTGCCAACTGTTCAGTGGACAATAGTGTGTCTAGTTACACAATACAACTGTCAGCTCGGCCGTCATGAGCCATTGGCCACTGACATAGGCTACATACATACATACATACAGATTTTTTACTTCTTTACCGATTTTTAATGAGAAGGAAAAAAGTGTTAAATATGTTCTTGACTCGCTCTTTTTGTTAATTATATTAACACAATATTAATGTTGATCTTAACAATATTCTCACCTGTGATTTGTCAATTTTCCCTCCAACCAGATATCTGTTGTAGTATCAACACTGACTTTATTTTCAGCGTAGTGAACAAGAAGGAGAAGACTTTTGTTGAAGAAGAAGATTTATATTGAAGAAGAACAAGACTTATATAGAAGATGAATTACGTAGAAGAAGAAGACTTATGTAGAAAAAGAAGAAAACTATTTATTGGAGAATTTGATTCTGGCCATAGCGCAAGCTTTAGCTTGCTTCATAATTTTGCTATCATTCTGTTTCACTTCACAATCTTTCACACTAACACAAATATTGAACAGTTTTTTTTTTAATCTATAATGCTGTCGTATATTTGAGTTATTTATGATAAACCAGTGAACCAAACTTTGGTGAAAGACAAGTTAGTGGTTTTGTGTGTTTGTAGGTTTTGGAGGTCTTATTTACTCTTTTACAGAGTCAACCGCTGCCAGTCTCATTACTGAACCTAGAAGCTAGATGAACCTTTTAGATTTTGTTCAAATGTCAGGTCTTGCGTCAGATCTACACAAGCCTCAGATCTAGATGATGTAGATACGTTTCCCAGGTTTAGCTGCATAGTTGTCTCTTGTAAAGTGAAGGTTACAATAGGAAATTAACACTTTGTATAATCATTGCCATCATTCCCTCCATCAGTTATAAATAAAGAATGACTTGAAATAATCCACAAAGCCAAGAAAGTTGCAGTAATGCAGTGTTGTACAGTATTTGGAAGTGTTAGTGTTAATGCTAGCCAGCAGGGAGCATGAGTGGTTAGAGGTAATCAGAGCTGAAGCGCAGTTTAATGCATCTGGTCTGAGAGCATGCACTTACATCAACACAAGTATGAAATGAGTTTTGCGGTGATAGATTTTACGGATTTTCATGAAATGCAGCTTTTCATCTAGCGCCATTATCAAGTCAAATCTTTAATATCAATTGATAGAATAGCCTGTTGACTAGTCTCTAAATAGCTGAAGTACTAGCCGTCCCTCTCCTCACTTCAGTTGCATCTTGTTTCTTGCGTCTGCCAATGGACTCAAAATCTCTTGGTTGTTCGCTGACAGAAGCCTCTTTTATTGCATTCAGTAAGCAGCAGTAACACGAGGACCCTTTCTTTCTCTATTGTGTTCAACACGGTGCCTCAGTTGCCCTCGCTCGCTGTTCATTCCCACTGCGGTCATGGGCCACTGGCAGCCACAGACCTCAGTCAACCTCAGTCTCTCGTGACCATTTTGGCTGCCTGTCAGTGAGAGCTCATTACATGCTTCAACCACGTATGTATTCCGCATTTCGTCTGAGTAATGGAGTTGCACCGTCGATGCATTTGGGGCAGTATTAAGGGTCTTGCACGTGAAATGTCAGTGAACTTCATGTGCAGGTTTATGCTGGTAATCCCCAAATATATTGCAAGTACACATTCATCAAATAATTGAAGACAAGTTTGATCCTTTCAAAAGTCACATCCTGCATGTATCATAGATGAGCTTTTAAGCAGCGACAGATGAAATGTCTGGGTCGACGGTGCCGTCTGGTTCTGAAGGAAATGTCTTTGAAGATGACAAGCTGAGGTGCGCCCCCCAATCAGAATGTTACAACTGTGACCTCACACTGTTGGCAGCTCATCTCCTTATCACTCAGCACCCACCACAACCAAACCCTGAAATCTTAAATGTCATCAGGGATCCGCCCCTTTGCCTTAAATCCCATCTTTTTTATGACACCTTCCCACCACCACCCCCAACAGAGTGTTGAATTTCATGTCCCCCTAACCCGCAAAGCATAACTCAAAGCCTAATTGCTCATTAGTTGCCTTTGATTAAAGAAGTATGATCGTACAAGAAGAGAACTCTGTGTAAATCTGTAAAACATTTTAACCTAAAAACAATTATTCGTCATACCTCACCAATCCAGGAAGTTTTATACATAATGAGGTATACTTTTTGATGGCTTGTTTTTATAGCTTTTTTTTTTTTATTCTCAGTTTTAGAAAGCCTAATAAACGTGTCGTCAACCTGCGTGGCGTATTTCATAAATCAGGCATTGTGTCTGCACTTTCACTGGCGCCACCCAGGTGTCCATATGGATGTGAGTCAGCTCGGTGCTGCAAGGAAAACACGGCTGCTAACAGAGGGCTTGCCTCAATAAATAATGAGGTTGGAAAAAATGTTATTCAACAATGAATCAGTGTCCTCAATTTGGTATTTGGGTTTTGCGGGGAGTCGAGTCTTTCTTTTTGTATGGATCTGGATCATAGCTCCTGCACGAACTGAAGATTTCCCCATGCCCTTGGCACTCTGCTGTATGGAATGAAAAGCTTTCAATAGCTATATGAACCACACACTGTATAACAGCTTATACACGCAGGGTCTAAATATTAGGTATAAACACTTATTTCAATGGGAAATTACTTGAAACTAGTGAAATTATCTGCCCATGCAGCAAGATTATTTTGCTAACTTAGATTTCTTGAAATAAGACATGTGTAGATCTATATTCATCTTAAAATAAGATATAACTTTAACACTTATTTTAAAAGGTTAATTACCCTTATTTGTTGCTTAGAATAAGCGAAAAAGATTTATTCTAAGCAAGAAGTCAAGGATTTTTTTTTTAAGCTTTAAACACTAATTCTAAGCAATAAGCTTTTGTTCAAGCTATTTCAACACCTCAACTTGAATTTGTACAGAGGAAACAAAAGTAAATATACGTGATATACTGAAACATGAATGAATGAAAAGAAGCCTGTATGGTTTTATAAGGGTGTCCTTAATCAAAAGGCCAATGAAGGCCCTTTTACAACCTTGACCAACAATATAACCACTGCACTGCACTAATGTCATATGAAAAATCCAAAACTGCTTTCCAATAAATGAATACCATTCTGACTTACCTACAGTTTATTCGGGAGGGGAGGGGTGGAGTGGCGCCAAAAGGCCTGGATACACCAATCCGACGTCATGAGTCGGAAAGCGTCTAGGCGTAACCGTCCGTGTGCGCCGTCTCATTAACGTATATAAAACATTGGTTAGTGTTTGGAGGGTGTTTTGGCCAGATTCAACATATTAAATCGGTGTCAGCCCACCAGTCACGCTGATTGGCTGTTAGCTAGCAAATCAGCACATGGGGACGTGACGAATGCAGATAATCAGTGTAAAAACCTTTCCAATACACGGCCTTTCATATGCAAGTCAGTGTTACTATATCGCTCGTTTTGCACATTACCACACTTTGTACTTGGGCATGAAGAAGAGAAGATGAATTCAGCACGATATGATATATCATGCAACTGGATAAAGGACTGCACTGTAAAGAGCCTGAGAATCTTTTGTTTACATTTTATATCTCACCTCCAAAGAGCTTTCCAGCCTTTTTCAAACAACGAGGAAAATAGTGACTACTGCCGCTGATGGTATGGAGGGGAATTAGTTCTTACACATGTGCAGAAGGTACTTAATAATTAGCCTTGGTGCCTGTTTGTTGCGGGTTGTACTTCCATAATTTTTCCAACGCGATGTGCCGACAGCCAGGCTGACGCCACAGGAAGAGGTGTCGCTCACATTTGGCCGACATCAGATTGGTGTATCGAGGCCTCTACACTAACTTGACACAGAGGCTGTAATTGCGCTTTTGTTGAGAGATGACAGTCGCGAGTAAATAAGTGACAAGTTCCACAGTGCAGCTTTAACTTTTTGCAAGGGCCTTCATCAGCGCAACGTGGGCTTCAGCTAGAACAGATAAAACAGACCTTCAGACCTCCATTTCGGAGGATGAGAATGTATTTTTAAATTTACAATACTTACTTTGATCCATTGTCGTTGGTGGCTACATTGCATTATTTGATATGCCGCAGAACTGAGACGTCAAGCAGAAATCCTCCAATCTCTGTATAACTTGATTTATGAACTTATTTTGTGGATCCAAAATCCTACACCTAACACCAAAACATGTTTTATTTTATTTTTTAAATCAATTTCAAAATATCTGGGACACTATCTTGGTTCAGCTTTGGCTTCTTACACATTTCTTGCAGGGTTTAGTAATGTATAGCTTGATTAAGCAGACTATCCTTGTCGGCTAAAATGGAGAGAAGTACAGCAGTTTTTAGTATTACACTTTTTTTTTTAAACAAAACCCAAATAAATTAACTGTTAAAAACATATCACAGCATTTCGACTCACTTAGTCAGGTAAATAAATAAATGGGACCGTAAGCAAAGTTTTGTTATTTTGTCTATTAAACTTTATTCAAGCTACATATGGTGTGGGCTCAATAACGTTTTATTATATTTATTTATTTTTTAGGAGCTAAAAAGGAATGGGATAAATGCCTAACCACAAAAAAGAACCAATATAAAATGTAAACTTATTTAACATTTTTTTAGCATTTGTTAAGTACTGTACTGTGATTTAACTGTAGTTGTTTCAAAATTGCAGTCAACAAAGTTTAAAATGTGACGATGTGAAGGTGACAGTCGAATCCTGAATGTGATGTTTCTGGGATGCAGTCATTACAGTCACTGGCCAAAAAGTAGCCATAGTAATTTGAAAAATAAAAAAATTACGGATTGCATTTCAACTAGTTCCAATTAAGGAAGTCTATATTTCCATTTACAACGCACCCCCACCCCCACCCACCCAATAAGATAATATAATAATATAATTTCTAATTCTATATTAAATATACATTGTAGACACTAGAGACTTTGAAATCTCTATGTACAAAGTTTGCTTTGTTCTCTGCTTGGTTTCCTGATGAAAGGAGTTACATTGAGAAAAACAACAAGTTACAGATAAACCTTATTAATACATTTCTATTGACCTTTTGCACGTGACGTCACAGCCCTCATGGGAACGCCCCCTCCGGGACGCTGGATGGCAAAAGAGCCACTTGCCTGTATTGTAACCATTGAATCTCGTACAGCGTAAAGTCCTTTATCTAATCGATTATCTTATAAAATGGCCATATCTTGCTGTGCGGTCGGTTGTACAGACAGACAAAGGAGTAAACCAAATGTTGCTTTTTATCACATACCTACTAATGAAGACAAAAAAACGTCGATAGCAGCAATCAACAGAAAGGACTGGCAGCCCACAAAGTATTTACGGATTTGCAGCAATAATTTTTTGCGGGGTTAGTAGATAAATGTTGTAATTAGTAGATAAATGTTCATACATTTTACAAGTAAACGTACACAAGATTGTAACAGATGTGTCGGATTGTGTGTTTCAAATCACATTAACGAGCCAGATAGTTAGCGTCCACTCCAACTGCATGAACACACTGCCTAGTTTTAAAATGTACCTTCTTCAAAACTATTAAGTGCATTTGACTGTTTAATAATGGGGGATTTCGTCTTTGTGCTTGGAGTTTTTCACTCGAGTCGGAGTCATATTCATGAAATTACTGCATAGCTTGCCACTACGATAGTCATTTATTCCATGCTAGTAAACATAGTAACATAACATCATCACAACGTTTCAATATTGAACGGACTATTTAAAAATAAGTCAGTTAGCATGATAAACATGTTTTACCTTCGCATTACGAGATATATTGTCCCCCGGTGTGAGCGTAGCATATCGTTCCAGAGACTCAGCCAGCGACAAGCTTTTGAATCAGCCCCGGTCTAAGGAGAAGAGACGGCATTGACTACACAATGATATAGGTCGTGCGCTGTGAATTCCGGCTAAGTCGGCGATTTGATTAACTTGGTAAAAACAGCAGGCAATAGAAGGTAAGGGGCTGTTTTCAAGCTAGCGATCTCCAATTTAAGTAAATATCGCACTCTATGAGTCCCGACTAAATGTGCAACTTCAACTGACAGGCGACCTTCGGTTAAAGTAGTAGATTCCATGGCTCTATGGGCAATAATAACTTTTAAATTGTAAAATAACAGTCACTAAGTCGCTCCGGGTCACGTCCCCTTCCATTCAACAATCATTTCCTTCCATCATAGGGCAGTCACGTGATCACGTGACGTCGGTGCAAATGGTCAATACAATTCCACTTAATTTACTTTGAAAACGAAATCAAACAACATGTAACATATTCTACTATTGTTATTTTAAATTTTCTATCTTCAACTGTTATGATAGCATGTTAAAAATGACAGAAATAAGCTAAAAATAATTATGTACTTAAACTCTCATGTTTCGTTTGAGTGTCAGTTGGTTAGCTTAATAGCATATTAGCAACACAGCACATACAGGACCGTGCTCTCATTGCTAATAGACCTCTAGCATTAGAAACTTAGCTTCAACATTTAGGATAATTTGTCACAATTTCTTCACTCAAACCATCTCTAACGACCACATATGCTTAGCAACCCAACTGACAATTGACAGAGTGATACACATTCTGTTAGTTTTATTTTAATGCACCTTTTACCGACCTGAAACCAGACCGCAGACACGGTTAGATTCCCGCTCACAGCCACGAACTCAAAGTGACAGCGCTGCTGAGATTCTTCTTCTTTTTTGACGCCGTGTGTCTGTCTAGCTAGAAACATGGCGCGCGCGCCACCTGGTGGCGCAATGAAATGAAATGAAACTGCGATCTAGTAAAATAAGTTAATGAAGTACTAGATCTTAAAAGGTAGATCATTAAAATTAACTAGATGAAATTCTAACTGTACATATATATACATACTACAGAATTCAAGCTCTGCATGTTTTACAGCAGTGCAAGTTGAATATTATCCCAAAACAATGTAACATTCGGTGCCAGTGATACTTCACACACAAAAAAAATCAGTTGCTTCCATAAAATAGCTTCAATACAATAACCCACCAAAAGTTTTACCTCTGAATTAGTTTTCAGTTAAATGCAAATAATTATCTCTCTCATATGAAACTATTCATAGTTTTTTGATTGAGAAGTGTTAATTAAATGTTGCTATTTTTTTATTAAGTTGAAGTGAAACTCTGGTGTCATGAAAAAAGATTTTGTCTCGACAGCAAATGAGTATACCTAACTAAATATTATAGCATTAAAATGAATAACTACTAAGGAAATTTATAGATAACCAGAAACAGCAATTTCTGTGTCAAATAGACAAGACCAAATATATATATGAAGCTATAAAACATCAAATGTAAAACAAAAGTGAAATAAAAATACTTACTCTTGAATCGCTACAGAAAGTGGAGACTGCTGTTCACTTTCAAAGATCTTCTCACTGCCAGGTTGTTGCGCAGTTTGCACATAAATACATAAATACACGTTAATATGAACTCTGATTGTTTGAGCAAAAACTACAGTATTGATTAGACCTGAAAATAAAATTAACATAAAACTATTATCACTGTCAAAAAGCTATAGTATGATCTAGTGTACATAAAACAAACACACCAGGAGCATGCAATGGCATACAATCACAACACCTCCAGAAGAAGTTGAAAGTGAAACTATACCACACGGCTAACAATTGACGACCTTTTTCCGAAGTAGGGTAAACTGTATTTTAGTGAATAGTGCAGTTCTGAACTTCTGCAGAGCCATCCACATTTTGTTGTTGCATGGCTGTGTCAATCATGTGAAATGTGCTACATGCATTTGAGTCAGAGACCTGAGATCTGTTTAATAAATGCAAAAGATGCCTAGTGTGTGATTCTTAAATCAAGCCACTTGTGTTTGGTATTAAATCTTGAAATATGATTGTTTTTTATGAGACCTTTGCTGAGAGAACCAGTGTAACTTATTTTAAGGGTAATTTGCTTTATTTTAAGACATCCAGACTAATTGAGACAACCTAGACATGTTTATGCTCAATTTAAGATAATAATAGAAAGCCAACATTTTAAAATAAGTAAATAACTGTTAAAACAAGCTAAGTTTCTAAATTTAAGATTTTAAATCTTGGCAAGTGGCACATTTATTTGCACTACACTTGATGCGACTCGCTGGAATTTAAGTTTTATTTGGTGATTTCATTATTAAGAGAAAAAATATTGTGTGGAAAAAGTGCTTGTTTAAAATCACATCTTTTGGAAAGCTGAGTTCATTTTTACCGATCACATTCAAGCTAGATTTCCTCCAGACTTGTTGAATCAAGCAATCACTTTAATAGAACAGTCAGACAAAACATCTCAAAAAGATGCAGCAAAATGTCACAATCCAAAAAAATTCAAGAACAGATGAGTAAAGTAATTGACAACTAGCAGTGACAAAATAGGACCCTTCCAATGATTGATTGGTCTGCAGAAATTACCTCAAGAGCACAGTAGCACCTCATTTAGGTCACCATGGAACCTAGGAACACATCTAAAGAACTGCTACCCTCAGTTCAGGTCAGTGTTCATGATTGAGGAGGGAAAAATTGCCTCCATGGCAGAGTTCCAAGGTGAAAACAGTGCTGATGTAAAGGCTCGTATTTCTTTTACAATTTAAAAAAAAAAACATCTGAATGATTCCCAAGACTTTAGTATCCTGTGGACTGACAAGACAAAAAGTTGAACTTTTGGCTGGTTAACTAAGCAGCCACAGCAAGTCGTCCAGGTCCTGAAGTACCAAAGCAGCCCCAGAACACCACATTACCACCATGATGTTTGAATGTTGCTACACTATGATGATCCCTTTCTGAAATGCTCTGTTATATTTACGTCAGATGTAATGAGACACATCTTCGAAAAAGTTCAACTTTTGTCTCGTCAGCCCGCAGGATATTCTTCCAAAAGTCTTGGGAATCATTCAGATGTTCTGTAATGGGCCCAAGCACCATAGAAAATAGATAGTTGAAGGAACCAGAGATGGATCAACTTTTTGTACATAGCTGATTCGTTTGAAGCCGTTTGGCTTGGCTACCGTAACATTTTCCTGGTACGATTCCGGCTGCACTGCGGTGAACGGTATGCTTCAACATATTATTTGCGTGTCTGTGGCAAAAAAGAATGTTACAGCGGATGTATGTCTATTATCTTCAATGACGCACAATAAAACTGACCTCTTGGCTGCCTGGACATACCTCACTAAATATTGTGTCTTTTTCCATATTCCACTTCAACTGGAACAGTAGTACCAATCAAACACTCAAATACTTTTCTGCATGATTCCCCTTCCTACTATACCCTGTCAGTGATGATTTACACCTACACAGATGAAACTGTTGCCAAAGGAAAATATCTGAAGATGTGCGTAGCTTGATGATAAAGTTCTAATCCACCTACTGGCTAACGCACCATGTGAGGGATGAAATCACATTAAGCCAAATGTAAAATAATGTCATGATGTTGTTGTGGTCATAGTTGAATGCATTTTGGTTCTGTGTGTTTGAAACGTCTATTTAAATGTGTTTGGATGGGGAGGACACATGGAGAGAGCTGACCTTGACCCCTCAGTCACTTAACACTCCTCAGGGAGAGGGAACCTCATGACCCCCATGCTCACTCCATGATGCCCTCATAATTTAGGGTGGTTGTGTGTGTGCATATGTCAGTGTGTGCATTTGCTCTTTTTTACTGTTTGGGGGGGAAGCGGCTTAAAATGTTCCCTAACTCTCACCAATATACATAGAAGTAAATGTCAAATAAAGAAGCGTTAATGCAGGTAGCAATTTAAATTAAGTATACAGTGGACACTGCTTTGATTAATTTAATCGCCCCACAATAAATTATAATTAGGGGTGTCAAAATTAGTGCGTTCATTTTGACGTAATTTAAAGTTCCTTTAACGCCACAAAAAAAAATTAACGTGCAATTAATAACCACTCCTTCAATTGAAAGATAAATTATGTGGAAATTACAAAGTATTAATTGTAGTTAAAAGATAAATGAATTAAAAAACATCTCAACTGCAATCTGTCAAAGGTGGGATTCAAACCATCGCCTCCTGTTTACCGGTCAAAGCTCCGCTGCACTAGCTGAAGTGTTGTCCAAGCGGGGTTTGAACCCAGGTCTCGTAGGGTGGCAGGCAATTGCGCAAACCACTGAGCCATTGCTGCCATAGAAGAATCTGTAATAATGTATATAATTGTAGTGAATATGTCAGTATATACTCAAAGCTTGCGTTGAATTCGAATTTTGAATATAGAAAGGAGTAAAAACTTAAAAATGACATCAAAAGTAATGGATGTGAAATAATTTGACAACTCAAGAGTTGTCCAAGCGAGGTCTGAACCCAGGTCGTTCGTAGTGACAGGCAAGTGCACTAACCACTGAGCTAAGTGATCACTTAGCATAATTGCCATGGATATATTTGCAATGTACAGTCGGAGGTGGGATTCAAACCCGTGACCTCCTGGTTACTGGAAAATGCACTTTACCAGCTGCGCTGTATGTATGGAAGTGGGCGTAGAAAGTGGGACTCAATGTCAGTCCCTTTGAATATAAATAAAGTTGATATTTAACGTTAAATTGTGCGAGTACTGTAAGTAATGTAGAATCAGACGATACGTTCACAGGAAGGCAGGATTTTTTCAAGCATTCCCACAATAAAGTATCCGTATAACATATGAAAAGGAAAACGCACTGAGCTGTCACCAACGTCTTACAAAGGCAATTATGCCAACTAGTGGCAGAAGAATTACCTGAACACCAGTCAATATCACATTTGTTTTTTACAGTATAGCACATCTTTTTAATTTTAACTCAATTTTATGAATAATTATGAAATTACTATCACTAAAAGATGTAACTATATTTGTATTAGTTTAAAAAAAAAATCTGACTTTTAAGTTAACAAGAATATGAAAAAATATTTTTAGTATATATTTTACTGTACATTTAGAGCAGATATAAAATTCATGATTAATCGTGAGTTAACCCCTTAAGTCATGCGATTAATTCCGATTTAAAAAAAAAATGTAATTGCCTGACACCGCTAATTATAATATTATTTTTTGTTGTTTGTGTTTCAGAGGTTTACTTATAGGCTAATCATAAGTTTGGAGTCAGATTTTTTTTTCTCTATTTCATGCAATAAATCTGCCCTTCTTATTTTTGTGAAGGGAGATTTATTGCAGAACTGTCGAACAGCAATACTTTTAAATAGGCGTGGGTCTGCGGGGTTGTTCTTAAGTCAGCCAATAGCTCCAATATGTTTCTGTGGGGTGTGTGTGCGTGCGTGTGCGCGTGTGTGTGTGTGTGTGTGTGTTTAAGTTTAAGGCCATACACAACATCAGCACGCACCATCCTCATATATTGCCTGGTCTTAAGGTCCCATATGGCACGACTTAGAGCACATGACACAATGATCTCACACCAAGCGAATATTCCGCATGTGGCTTTTTTTTTCTTTTTTTTTTCGTGTGCCGTGTCCTTGCACAGCTCCATTTATGAGGACCCATTTCAGCTTCAAAGCGTCACGGTGTTGCTTTTCTGGCTCTAATTTAGATTCAAACAAAAATGTGGAGGAGGGGATGTTGAATGTAAAGTGAATATGAAGTCTACGTTGTACATTTAGTACAACAGACATCCCTCCCACATCTCTCCTTGGTGCATATGTTTCAGATTATGGCTCATAAGGAGATCTCAGCGTCATAAAGTGTAATGAGTCCAAATACTCAAACATTAATTCGTCATGTTGTTTGCACCCAGAAGTGAGATGAGTGCTTTAGAGCTGACTCTTTTCACTTGAATGGAACGTAAAACCTGCAGCAAGACACAAACTTTCACTGCATAGCTGCTTTTGTTTTTCATTCGCATGAGGACATCTAGTGGCTCAAATGTGTCATGGAAAATGCTGGCAGAGGGACTCGTATTTTTCCATAACACAACAGAGTTCAGTTTCAGAGTCATTGATGCAAAACTGAACATGACATCAACTCAATTTGTATGTTTCAGGGATGATTTTGACGAGGAGGGATTCTGCCAGCCATACCGAGGCATCGCTTGCGCCCGCTTCATTGGTAACCGCAGCATCTTTGTCGACTCGTTGCAGATGCAGGGTGAGATAGAGACACAGATAACAGGTGAGAAAACACATTATATTAAAGAGAGTAAATTTTCTTACTGTAAGTAAGGCAATGTCACTTCTGAACCGAGTTGCAAATGTGAGGGACATTTAGACGTTTCACTAAAATGATCAATATTTGACTGCTGATCTTGCTCTGGGTATTATAATGTTATTCACAATTTTAAACGCTGTATTGTATTCTCAATTCTTATATATGCCTCTTCATGGAAGATTTTCTGGAATTTTTTCTTGCCATTCTCTTAATAAATTGCAAACTATTCAAGTCCAAAATACTCTATAAAACGTCCAATAATCTCTCATTGATATCAGTGTTAATTTTGACAAGAAATCTTAATTGAGTTTTAATTATAGCTTTAGTTTTAATCCAATTTTAGTTGATTAAAAATAAAGATCAGTTTTAGTCGACTAAATTGACAATTTAGTCGATGTTTTCCTTCATCATACATTTAAACTTTTATACAGAAAATTATAGCACACCTATTTGTAACTTGCACCTTGTGCTGTGTTGCTTGAAGATGTTTTCCTTCATCATACATTTCAACTTTTATACAGAAAATTATAGCACACCTATTTGTAACTTGCACCTTGTGCTGTGTTGCTTGAAAGGTACTATATAAATAAAATATATTATTATATTATTATAACTAGTTTAACACTCAATGAAACATGTTGAACTGACAATAATATGCTGTCTTAAAATAGTTTTGACCTAAATAAAAAAAATTGTGCATAATTGCCTGAGATTCATTTTACAGCTGCACAATGTTTGATCAATAAATAAAGTGCAGTGAACAGTTTTTTCTTCTGATTGGATTTTGTGAATTTTCATCGCTGTGTTGTTCAGTCAATTAAGTTATCATCATTGTCTCAATGAATGGCTTCTATTATAGTTTTCCTTTAATTTCTGTATTGAAAAAAAGTGTTTGTGGCGAATGTAATCTAAAATATGACAAATTTTTCAGCGACGAGATTATCACTGGTTGATGGGAAATGTAATGTATTGCATTAATGTACATACACAACTTCCAATCTTTATAAATATCTCTTTTTACTCAAAGAGATTGTATTCCAGGGGCTTAAATAGAATTAAACTGCATATTTAATCCTCTCAATTGTTTTGCCGTTGCTGTATATGATGTTGATTCAACTAATGATGTCAGCCTGTAATCTGGGACATTTGCATCAGCGCAGATTTACGATGCCATGTAATTGGAAGAGGTGTGAAGCTTGACGTCGTAGCTTTTAAGATGGCCAAAACACTTACAGTAATTTCTGGACTATAAAGCGCGCTAGCTCGAGTTTGTTAGACATATAAGCCGCACCCAACTGTAAATCACAGGTGTTTTAAAGTTACCGCTACTTTCTTTTCCATAATGAGGACGCAAATTGTCTCGCTCTCGTTCTCTCTCTCCTACTGTATTTAAGCTCACTTGTTTTGTTTTTCTCTGCCTGACGCTTGCGCTTCCCTGATAGTGCGCCCCTTTGTGACCTGATAGATAAGCCGCACCTTTGTATTAGCCGCAGGGTGGAATGCAAGTGAAAAAAGTAGCGCTTATAGTCCAGAAATTACTCTAGTTAGCAGCCTTCCATTTCAAGAGGTCTAGAGTCTTTTTTTTACAAAAACTTATTTGAAGAATTTGCGCTCGTGGTTTGGAAAATATCCAATTTTCTGCATTCACCTTTAATTGCATGTCCTCTCCCCCACAACAAAGCTTTTGTGATAAAGCCCACCGCAAAGAAGCATGTGTTTGTAATAAGCGCACAGCCTATGAATCATGCTCTCACACGCTTAAAGCTGCAGGTTTTTATTGTCAGTTGAGCACTTTGATCCTTCAGGCATATGCACAATATGAGTGTGGCAGTTGTGTTTTCGTGAATTACTCATGTTCTTGACTGATTACAAATATGAAATAAATCAAATAAAGAAAGAGGTCAACTTTATGTGTGTAGTCTTGAACTGACTTTGCCCCACTATTGTGTCCCCAGCGGCCTTCACCATGATCGGAACGTCCAACCACCTGTCGGATCGCTGCTCTCAGTTTGCCATCCCGTCCCTCTGCCACTTCGCCTTCCCCACCTGTGACCGCAGCTCGGGGGCTGACAAACCTCGGGACCTGTGCAAGGATGAATGTGAGATCCTGGAGAACGACTTGTGCAAGACGGAGTACATCATCGCCCGCTCCAACCCCATCATACTGAAAAGACTCAAGTTGCCAAACTGTGAGGATCTGGCAGCCTCAGACAGTCTTGAGGCAGCCAACTGTCTGAGGATCGGCATCCCCATGGCCGAGCCCATTAACAAAAGTAAGGCACCTCTGATGACTTATTCTACAAAAACCGTCTGGTACCCAACATCGTAAGACTCCTTCAATTATGTTTTTGTGTCAAAATGGTCTTATTGTCATTAGAATCGATTAATCTATCGATTATTCAATCAATTAATTGACTCATCGATTCATTAAATTTTGCATTCAAGTGTATTACAAAAGCATTTTTTTCCGTGATTACTAGGGCTACTCGATTATGGGGGGGGGGGGGGGGTAATCACTATTATTTTGGCAATAATTGAGATCATGATTATTCAAACATTTATTTATATTTTTTTGGTACAAAACAAGAAAATGTTTAAGCATTTAAAAATATTAAGACCAATTGAAAAAATAGAAACACTATAATTATGTAAGTGAGTGACCAAACATAATTTATAATATATGTTTCTAATAATATTTATTTATTTATTTATGTTGGCCAAAACTTAAAGTTGGAGTGCAGCTCATGCACTGTGCAGTAGGATCATTTATTTTTTGTTACAAAACAAGAAAATGTTGAAACATAAAAAATATGACAAATACAATTATTTGAAACACTGCAATTATGCAAGTTCCTTTTGGATGAAACAAAATTTATTAACTTTGTTATTTTAAGATGTAAAAAAGGTGCCAATGTATAATTTAAAAAAACTCAAAAATTAGTATTAACTCTTTGACCGCCATAAACGTTATAAAACGTTTAGTAAAAACCTACGGAGGGGCGCCGAGGACGTTAAAAGACGTTCACTATGTTTTTTTTTTGTTTTTTTTGGGGGAAACGGGTGGAGGAAAGCCTTGGGCAGCTGTGCTGAAAGTATCAAGCAGATCTAGTTAGTATAATGACTCGTTTTGGCCCCTAGATGGCAGCGATGACTCTCTTTGCACAAGGTTGGGTGGGCCGCCCACCGTGGGCGTCAGTAGAAGACGTGAGGCGGAGCTAGAGTGTTGATGTGTGATAGTGTGATGATACAACAATGGCGACCGGTTGCAAGCAGCTCACACTTGAGCATTTTTTTCAAAGACGGAAAGCATCGATCAATACTAAAAAGTGCATTGATGTCGACGATGATGATGACTCGGAGCTTGACGCCAAATTTGGAAGCCTTGACGCGACCGTTATGATCACGCAGTAAGCCTCTCCGGCTAGCGCTGCTAACGCCGGAAAACGCGCACAACAACCAACCGGGTACTTCAACACAAGCGGACATTCGATCGGGCGATGGAGAGTTGTCGAAAAGCATCGACCAATGCACATTGATGATGATGATGATGGTGAATCCCGAGGTTGACGCCACAGTTGGACGCCACAGTTGGACGCGGCCTTTATTCTCACGTCATAAAGCCTCACCGGCTAGCGCTGCTAACGCCGGAGCTGTACAAGTGGACATTCGGTCGGACAATGAAGAGTACCCCGAGTCCAATGCATATTCATCGGAGGAGCGGGTACAGTCTGATCACGGAGAAGACACTGGTTCTGGACTACGATGCCACCATGAATGGAGTGGATAAGATGGATCAGAACATCTCTTACCACCCGGTATAGCAACTGAAGGACATGAGGAAGCCAGACGTAACACCACCGTAACGTAACCGTAACATTATCCTGATATTAGACTTGATGGCAACACACACTGCAGTATATACTTGCTATTCCCCGGAAAAAACGGCCTGCAAGAAAGTGTAGCTTCTGCACGCGAAGAGGCAATCGCAGTGAAACTAATCTGTTGTGCAAATCCTGTTGCGTCTCCTTGCACGCAGGGGAGTGTTTCACAAAAAGAAAAACTGTCGTTGAAACATCCACATATTTGTAAATAGCACCACAGTTGCACACATTTGTAAATAGTTTGCCAAATTGTTGTCAAATTGTTACACTGTTGAATGTAAATAAACGTATTTTGCTATCAAAAAACACTTTTTCATTCTTGGTGGTAGTGTTTTATAGAAGTAAAGCACTATTTAGGTGTTTGTGGCATAATTCATGGACAAAAAGAAGTGTAAAATTCACTAGAGTGCATGAAATAATATTGTTTCACTAAAAGCTTGATTTCTCCGTATTTGGGTTCAAAACAAGCGAAATCGGATGAAACTAACCATTTTCTATTGTTGATTACTAAAGAACGGAATAAGGTAGAAACAAACTTTTTTTTTCTGATGAAAGATGAAAGTTCAATCTTTCATTTGCGTTTCAATAGTCCAAACAGAACATTTTCTGTGGACCTTGAAAGATCAGTCAAAATGCTTAAATCGGCTGGCACTGACGGCATCCCTTTTCTGAAAACGTCTGGCAGTCAAAGAGTTAACTAATTTGCTTGCAAACATTTATAATTACATTCTAGTTTAAATGTTGTAAGTGTCCCAAAGACGTATTTATACGTTTTATGGATTTTTTATTTTTTTGCTAGAGCATACAGAACACAAGGCTTTGATGCAGCCTCTCAACTGCAAAGCACAGTTGAAGAAATTGTAATTATTACAAAAACGGCCAACAGGTGGCAGCAGAGTATAAGAGATCAACCCGGGCCATGTTGGAAAAAGCTAATTTACTCACATTTCTAAACAGATTTGTGAATAATGATGAAACTTAGCTATATTCTAATGCTAATAGCTGCAAAACGGAAACAGATTCCCTGATGAAAGAAGAGACTCTTAATCTTTCTTTTGGTCGGTTCCATGTTGTTATGGCAATAGAACACAATATTCTGTGGGCCTTGCAAAATCAGTCAAAATCCAGTAAAACAGCCGGGAGCGAAGGGGGTTGCTTTAGTGAAAATGGCTGGGAGTAAATTAGTTATTAATATTTTTTTAACATTATGCATTTTGTAATTGTGGAGTGTATAATAATTGAAATTATAATTTAATTTCGATTTATTGCACAGCCCTAGTTGTCGATTGATTACTTGTCTATTAATCAATTGATTTTGACAGCTCTAGTTATATTTTGAAGTGATGTAACATCATACTGGGTGGTGTGTCTAACATTTTGGTGACCTTTTATAACATAGTATGACAGCGAGTGTCTTCCTTCTCCTTTGCTCTTGGTCAGATCACAAGTGTTACAACAGCAGCGGATCGGAATACCGCGGCACCATCAGCATGACCAAGTCCGGCCGTCAGTGTCAACCGTGGAACTCCCAGTATCCTCATAGCCACAGCTTCCTGGCCATCCGCTACCTGGAACTCAACGGGGGTCATTCGTACTGTCGCAACCCGGGAAACAAACACGAGGCCCCCTGGTGCTTCACGCTGGATGAGGGGGTCCGCATGGAGCTCTGCGACATACCCATCTGTGGTGCGAAAGTCTTTACATTCCAATTTTAGTTATGAATATTAATATTGGTCTCCAAAAATTGGAATATGTCAGTTTATTCCTCCGTGTCACTTCATTTCCTGTAGACCATAAGGAGAAGTCTGCTGGCGGCAACATGGAGCTCTTGTACATTCTGGTTCCAAGTGTGGCCATCCCGTTGGCCATCGCCTTGCTCTTCTTCTTCATTTGTGTGTGCCGCAACAACCAGAAGTCCGCCAGGCCACCTGCCCCTCGCCAGCCCAAGCCGGTCCGTGGGCAAAACGTCGAGATGTCCATGCTCACAACAGCATACAAGCCAAAGGTAGGTCTCATCCAGAAATTAACCATTGTGCATCGTAATCAGCTTTTCTTTTCCTTTTCTTTTTTGCTCATTTGGAGGGGATAAAAAACTTGACGTGCTAGGATTTTTTTATTTATTTTTTTAATCAACATATCAATCCAACATAATTTTTTTTCAAATTGTTAATTGAGCATTCATATTGGAAAAGGCTGAATTTTGTATTGTGACACACATTGTACTGTTGCTCCCTTTCGGGCTGAAGTCAGACTGCAAGAGGGAGTCATAACACCGCACCTCCAAGTGTGTGTTTAGTCCAATAGCTGGCCTGACTGCTGCTGCGGTTGAGCGTGCATGTGTGCGTCGTGGAGATCTTCATCTCTTTTTCATCAAAGCTCCTGGAATGTTTGACTGCACTTCTTGTTCTTGCTCCTTATGTCATCAGAGCAAACTTACTGCTCCAGCAGCTCACATTACGATGGCAGTTCTCTCAAGATTGCGTTTGACCGCGTTTCTTTGGTGGTGGTGGGGAATTAACGAGACGGACTGTCTGCCGGTGTTCAAGGCGGAATGCATAATATTGCTGTCAATGTCTGTGGAGATAGCCATGGAAGATGGCAGCAGCGTCAGGTGTCATTAATATTTTGGGTGAAGTGAGGGAGACCTCGCGTCCTCGCTGTGTTTCAACGCCCTTGTGTCGTATATTTCTGTATGTTTCCGTTTTGCAGCAATTAGCATTAGTGTCATCATTAGTCAGAAATTATCAATAATGAGCTTTTTTTCAACATGGCCCCTGGTTGATCTCTTTTGCTCTGCTGCCACCTGCTGGCCGTTTATGTAATAACTAGAGCTGTCACACGATTAAATTATTTAATCGGATTAATCATCTTAGATCTTAGAATTTTGATTAATCACGATTAATCGCTTAATTCAAAAGGCTTTTTTTGTTCAATATTTTTTGCCCACCAAATTTAAAGAGCACCTGTTATGTTTAAAAAAAAATTGGCATTTAATGTTATGAGGACGTCTTCAAAAATTGTATCCACTGCACACACTCTTTTTCTAATCAGTTAATTACTTGCATAATTTAAAATGGGAAAAAAATGACTCCGATAGTTTGACATGAACAAATATTCAGAATTTCATACGCAAACATTTATTAACTGTAAAGCAGTTAATGCATGTAGTTATGTTTATTGCTCAAACATAACCTGTTCTACCTTTAACGTAACCACCCACTGTCAAGATAAAGGATAATCTGTGGTAAAATTAATATTGCAATTAATCTGCGTTAATACATGATTAATGCGATAATTTTTTGTGACGCTTTAACTTTGACAGCACTAGTAATAACTACTATTTCTTCAACGGTTCTTTGCAGTTGAGAGGCTGCATCAAAGCCTTCTGTATGCTCTAGCAAAAAAAAAAAGTCTAAATACGTCTTTGTGACACAAACATTTAAAATAGAACGTATTTATACATTTTTGGGAGCAAATGAGTTAATTTCATGCAATTTTAAAGAAAATTGTAATATTGTAATATATAGGTCTTAATTTAATATTGTCTGTCATTGCTTTTTGGGGGGAAATTTGATGTATCAAAAGTACTAGACTCAAGAATTGAGTACTGTATTTGCCAGACTATAAATCGCTCTGGAGTATAACTCGCACTAGGCCAAAAATGCATAATTAGGTCGAATAAAAACATACATAAGTCCCACCGGAGTATAAGTCGCATTAAGTACGTATATATAGTATATTATAGTATAAGTCTAGAGTGCCCTCTTGTAGCTGCCTGTGAAATTATATTCCCCCAGTATATTTTTTTCTATGTATAAGTCGCAGGAACAGCCAACCTATGAAAAAAAAGAACGGAGCGATTTAGCACGGAAAATACGGTACTTGTACTTGTATCGTTCTGGGGGTGGGGGAAAGTGGTATCGAACATCACTAATCATTTTGTATATGGAACATGGATGTTGGATGAAATTTTTTTTATGTATTTTTTAATGTTTGTTTATTTTGTTACTTTTTTTTGTCTCTTGGGTTATTTCCGGCTAAAATATATCAATCACCAAATAAAATAAAAAAGTAATATGTGTAATTTACAAAGTTGCAAAGCTCGTGCAGGGAGTGCCTTTGCACGACTGGAGAGCGTCTTCAGTCTTTGAATGTCAATTTGAAATTGTATGGCAACATTCTTTCAATTAAAGTGGCACCAAGAAAAAAAATCCACTGCACGTCTCTTGTGGTTAAGCACATAATATGAGATTTGATTTCTTTCAAGTATCTTTCGCTGTCATAAAATTTAATCACTGGAAACATGGCCTTGGTACAGCAAATATGAAAGCTAATTGACTTTACAGTTATGCATGTGTTTAAGGTTTTGTATTCAATTTTAAGCTATTAACTCTGACATGTCTCTATGCATTTGTGTGGTCTGGTTCTCTGTGTGCTGTGCAACTGCAGAACACATACATTTTTATATCATATGTTTAAAGGTACCGTTTAATTACCAATAATTTCAATTAAACAGCCAAAGTATGCAGAATGGAAAATTTAAAAACAGCTTGGTAATGTTTTTGAACATGTTATTGGACTGTAATCATGTGTCTATATTTATAAACTTTACATTTTACTTACTTACTTACTTACTCTAAATGTTTTCCACTAGGGATGTTCGATAGCACTTTTTCTTCAGACTGATACTATCACTCAACTTTTGAGTAATCACTGCTCTCAAGTTTAGATACCACTTGTGCTTTTAACACATAAAATGTTCAAAAGACAATAGAAGATAGTTTTAAAGAAGGACACATATATCCCATTATAGCATTTTTTCTTTAAAATTGCATGAAATTAATGGCAATTTTCTATTCTAATTTCCAATTTATAGTTCCTGATCGTAAAACAGCCACAAGAGGGCGACCGATACCGGTATCTGCCACCAACGCGAGTACTGATACCTTAAATTAAGGCTGATATAATAAGATATCAGTCTGGTACTCGGACATCCCCGTTTTCCACTAAAGCCTTCACAGTATCATCCTTTTAAGTGCATCCAAATGAATACCGTATTGAGATTTTGGAAAATCAACACAGCAATGCGTTAACATAAAATATAATTTACTTGATTCATTTTATTTGTTTATGTTAACTTAACTTACTGTATAATTAAATGACAACATTATTTGCTGCACCAGCAGTTATCTGCCTGATAGCGGGACACATACTGTATCACTGTATTGAGTTATTGTGTGTTGCTTCACTATTCATTGCTCACTACAATGCAGTCACATAAACATACAATATGGAGAACCACTTTTTATCCCCCATTCAACATGGGTAGGGTTCTGTGCTCCATTGAGTGCTTTTCCATTTTTTTTCATCTTGTGACATTTTATTGAATTGTACATTAGAATGTAGCAAGCAGCTTGCCGGCATGAGATTAGAAGCAACTCCAGGATTGTCACAAAGGGGACAATGATGAGGGAAGTGCACACACCTGACAGGATAAGAACAATCTAATTTCTCTCTTTCCCCCAAACTGTCCTCCCTCTGCAGAGTAAGGCCAAAGAGCTTCCCCTGTCGGCAGTGCGTTTCATGGAAGAGCTTGGAGAGTGCTCGCTGGGAAAGATTTACAAAGGTCACCTGTACTTTCCTGGAATGGACCAAGCGCAACTGGTCGCTATCAAGACCTTAAAGGACGTCTCCAGTGTCCAGCAGTGGAGTGACTTTCAGCAGGTACGCTGTCTAAGCATTTTTTGAGTTGTTTTTGGGTTATTCATTTCATCCAATTTTGGGGGTTAATCGATTAACTCAATTGAATTGGGTCAAAAATGATCCCCAAAAACTATTTGAGCTATTTAACCCAAAGGGTTAGGTCAAATTTAAAAATATATATATTTATTATATATATATATATCTATATATATATTTATTTATTTATTTATTTATTAGCTAATTGAATAACCCAAAAAGTTGGGGTGGTCCCTTTTTTGACCCAATTGTTATTAGATTTTACACTACTGGGACAAAAGCAACCCAATTAGGACCAAATTGATCCAAGTTAGTGGGTCGGTCCAATTTTTGACCCAAGTGTTTTTAGAGTGCAGTTTGTGTTTAGCATGTTTGCGTCAAAAACACGACAGACATGTTTCAAAAGCCCATTACCAAAACAAAAAACAAAAATGTTGGCCTGCCTGCTTGACAAAAATGAAAACAGCTGACCTTGGCTAAATTTCAGCGATGGTTTTAGTGGTGACCCAGTGAAAACTGTCCCTGGATTTGTTTTAGATCAGGCTGATCACGGCTATTGAACTTCCAAAAATGATTTGAATTGGAATTGGAATCCAAGTTGAACATTTGTACATATTCCATTGCTGTAAAGGATAAGATGCTGTATATCCAAAATTCTAAGTGTGGCATTATGGTCCGTTATTTTGAGAAGAGCCCTAATTCAGATTTAATATCTTAAAACAAGCAGCTAGATGAATTCGAAGGTCAGTTTATTTATGTTCCAGGCGCAGTTTTTCTACTCTGCTTCCCAGTAGTTGCTTCCTTGCTTTAGTGGAGCCCCACACTGTGACAATCTGCACATTTGTGGGGGATTTCTAAAAAGAAATGTGGCATTAACAGGCAGTCATGCATTTCGACAAGCTGCTGCTTTGCCAGTGGAAAGCTCTGTCTTCCCACAAACTCTCAAGCATGTCCTGTTTTATTTCCACAAAACGTTCATGAGCCGACCAATGACTGTATATATTGAAAATAGGATTCTTCAACAGATGTGTTTAAGGACGTTCACTGAAAATAGTTGAACACATAAACAGTCATTCTTACGGAAGCTTGGAATTGCCACTCCACCGAGTGTGGAGTAAACATTTTTGTCTGGCAAATAAGAACGTACTGTATTTGCAAATACATTTAAACTTTTTTAAATATGTTTAAACGTATGTTTAACTATTCTTGCGTTTAAGCTTATTTGTGAGCACCTACTGACTAAATGCTAAAAATAAATAGCATTTTTTCCCCCCCCCATAATGCTCAGGCACTTCTGCATGCGCATACCGTAGACTTATGAGGAAAAAATGCCAAACAGAAATCATTACCTACAGATATAATAAATCATAAAAAAATATGAATAAACTATATTTATATACTTAATTTTCAAATGTATTTATAATTTATCGATGTATAAAGTCGGCCAAAGAAGTCAGCTTTATTTTTTACATTTATTATCATAACGCTATAAAACCCCTCACCACACACACACTTTAATCTCAGAAACAACAAGGCTGTGAAAACGGAACCGTGTGATAGTGAGACCCTGCCACAGTGCTAGCTGCCTAGCTAGCTCCCACGGTGCTCGTTTACCTGCTAGGGAGCTAGCTTGCTAGCATCAGGGGCTAAAGCCAAACTGGATTTGCCACCTATATATAGTACTTCAATCATATTTGCCAGTGAAAAATGTTTACTCCACATTGACGGTTCCACGCTCTCTTAAATCCACTCGAATATGTAGAAAAATGTTTAGCTCTAAAGAGAGAAAACACTAAAACATTCCTGTCTGATCTGCCTGGATCTCAAAATAAAGCATTTCTGTCAAGAAAAAAGACAATTGTTTGCTATCATGTTTCATTTCCCTGGCATGGTTTTGCTTGCTAATTTAGGAGGCTGCCGTACTGACAGAGCTGCAGCACCCGAACGTGGTGTGCCTGCTGGGTGTGGTGACCCAGGAGCAGCCCGTCTGTTTGCTCTTTGAGTTTCTGCCTCAAGGCGACCTTCACGAGTTCCTCATCATTCGGTCGCCACATTCGGACGTGGGCTGCAGTAGCGATGAGGACGGAACCGTCAAATCCAGCCTGGATCATGGCGACTTCTTGCATATGGCCACACAGGCAAGAATGAAGCTTGAATCCTCTTCTTTTTTTCTTTTTTTTACAGTATTTTCACATATGATGTATTTCCTATGCCCATCATTTGTTCCATGAAGTTGTTCTGCTCCTTTGCAACCTTCGTCATGAAACATAAAGTGATCATGTTTGTCACAGTGTGCTGAATACCAATACGAATCACATCCTGAAATCCTTTTTTTAACTAATACAACCCAGGTCGCTGCTGGGATGGAGTACTTGGCCAGTCACTTTTACATTCATAAGGACCTCGCAGCGCGGAACATTCTAGTTGGCGAGCAGCTCCACGTGAAGATATCCGACCTGGGCCACTCCCGAGGGATCTACTCATCAGACTACTACTGCATCCAGCCAAAAACCTTTTTTCCTATCCGCTGGATGCCTCCCGAGGCCATCGCCTACGGAAAGTTCACCACAGAGTCGGACATCTGGTCGTTCGGGGTGGTGCTGTGGGAGGTCTTCAGTTACGGCCTGCAGCCTTATTATGGCTTCTCCAACCAGGAAGTGATGGAGTTGGCTCGAAAAAGGCAGCTGCTGCCCTGTCCGGAAGACTGCCCGCCAAGGTAGGTTTGCATCGGCTTATATTCACTGCACACTCCATTAGGTACACACTTGAGTGCAGTCCAATACAAGACCTCCAGATTTACAAAGGTAGTAATGCGGTGTTGAGTAATACAGTTTCAGTATTAGTTTTAGTTGTTGTTGTTTTTTTTATGTGTACAGTTTTGTTTTTTTTAACACCATGGTAAAATGAAACAAGTAATGGATTTCTTACCTAGTGTTGCATTTCGGCTGAGTTAAAGGAAAAAGCAGGCGAGCCGAGCCGAGCCATTGGAGGCAAAAGTCAAGCACACAAAATTGTCAGCTAGGAACGACGTCATCGGAAGGTGCTTTTCTATTGGCTGCTGCTAGATGACGTCACTTCTGTGCGACACACTTTCAAACGTCCTTATCCCGGTTCATATCGAAATCACGTAATATCACATTTAAAGTCATCCCCAAAGGCTCATGCATTCAATTAATTACCAAAGACTAAAACTAAGGACATATTCGCTATAATTATAGTTAGTTTTAGTTCGATTCGTAGTTTTTGTTTCAAAGCATTTTCGTTATTTTATTTCGTTAACGAGATTGTTTTTTTAATTTAAATTTTAGTATTTCATTAGTTTTTGTTAACTAAAATAACCTTGGTGGGAAATATGAGTCGTATGCATTGGCCTTACTGTGCAGGTGCCAGCGAGAATGAGTAACTGTGATCTGTTCTAAAAATAGCTCACGAATGATGGGACAAAAGGATTAAAAGCATAAAAATGTCACACGCACAAATGTAACATATCATGGTATGTGTTTCTTAATTTACCAAACATTCTATATTTTTGTTTAAAAATTTAAGAGATTGTGTTGAATGAAAGAAATTCAAATATAACAAAAAAAGGACAAAAATAGCAGCATAAATGGACCCAAAACGAAAAAGAGTGAATCCACAATAAGTGAACCGCGAAGTAGTGAGGGAACACTTTGTAAGTAGTATAGCTATGACGCACTTAGTAAGATAATAATTTAAAAAGTAAGACCTAGAGGCTCACTATAAAGTTGTCTAACCCCAAAAATATAGACCTTTCAAATGTTAAATGATGAAAGTCCAATTTAATGTTTATGAAAGTGGTTCAGAAAATGAATGCTGGATGATGAAAAATATGTAATTTGATATAAAGAACACTTGTGTGTTTTACTTATTTAGGACCTTTGTGTTTCAAATAATTTTGAAAATAAAATTTATAAAATATAATAAATGTGCAAGCATTTCAGTCCTTCACAAAAAGGTTCATGTTTATTGATAAGCTTTGTACAACCTTATGAATTTCAGAATACACGTTGGCTCATTCATTGATTTTTAGGTATCATGTAGCTATGTAGTAGTAAATAAAAACAGATTTTATTTTACATGGAAACATGGTCATAAATACAGCGATAAAAACTGATGTCATTTTAAAATTTACAAAAGTCATCATTATGTGTAGAATAAAATTGTCAGCCATGCATGGCATTTACTTCCTGATAGTAAACGGCCACAAGAGGGCGCCGTTATATCGGATATCTTGAAATAAGCCTGGAATCAGCCTGATACTGATGGTACTCAGCCGTTCCTATTTATTTATATGGAGTTGCGTGTTTTTTAAGAAGTGCAGTCCTCCTGTTTATCTGTCATAGTTTTATGAAAAATATAAAGGCCACAGATTTGTTTGCATTTTTGTTGTCATGTGATTTATGAGTTACTTTTGTTTGTTTGAAAATCAAAGCGTTAGTAAGTTAGTAAGTAATTACTATAAGTAATTGCATTTTAAGTTGCAATTTCAATATGAAGGAAACGCAAATTGCACTAGTATTAAAATGAAGTGAAAGGAAAAATGTGTGTTGTCATTTAGGTTCTATGGTTTGATGACTGAGTGCTGGCAGGAGGGACCAGCGCGAAGACCTCGCTTCAAGGACATCCACAGCCGCCTGCGAGCGTGGGAGGGGCTGTCGTCATCTCACGCCAGCTCCAGCACGCCCTCCGGTGGCGGAGGCAATGCCACCACCCAGACCACCTCGCTGAGCGCCAGCCCCGTCAGCAACCTGAGCAACCCTCGCTACGCCGCCGCTGCCGGTTACCTCTACCCGGCCCAGGCCATCCCCTCGCCGGGCCAGATGGCTCCCATCCAGGCATGGGCACCCATGGCGGTGCCTCAAACACACCCGCGCTTTATTCCCGTCAACGGCTATCCCATTCCGCCAGGTTACGCGGCTTTTCCCGCTCATTTTGCTCCCCCGGCGCCGCCCGCTCGGGTGATCCAGCATCACCTGCCGCCCCCTAAAAGCCGTTCGCCCAGCAGCGCCAGCGGCTCCACCAGCACGGGTCACGTTAGCGGCGTTCCCTCCACCACGGGCTCCAACCACGACGCCAACACGCCGCTGCTGTCGCACTGCATCATGCCGGGGAACGGCGCAGGCCCGGTCCAAGTGTACGGACAGCTTTTGCAGAAGACGGTGGGACAGCTGGACCACATGCAAACGTCAGCGCTGCTCGCGCCCGACTCTGACGTACTGGTGTATAACGACGCTGTCATCACTGCAAACCTGTAGATTTAAAAAAGGGACGCTCACCGTCTCGCACTTGTGATTGGGTGGCCTGTGGGGACATTTGGGGCTGAAGTTAACGTGCATTCATTTTCAACACCGCTTGTCCTGAACCTTGCGAGAGGTGGACCCTGGACTGATTAGCAGCCAATCACACAACATGTAAACAAGTGTACTTAATATCATATTGTTCAAATGTTGCATTGTTATTTTAGCCTTTGTGTAAATACAGTCCTGAATGAGTGAATGAAAAAGTTATATTTTCTGGAGGACTTTTAATTATGGGGAAATCCATCCAAGTAAACGTGGTTATTGCAGTCTAAACGAGCAGCCTTAATATTTATCAGGAGACGTTCTAGCATCTACGGAAGAGGATTAGGGCCAGTGAAGAGGGTAAAAAAAGGTTGGCAGGATTCTGACTTTATTCTCAGAATTCTGACTTTAAAGTGAGAATTCTGAGATAAAAGTTTGAATTCTGAGATAAAAGTGAGAATAAAGTGAGAATTCTGACTTTAATCACAGAATTCTGACTTTAAAGTGAGAATTCTCACTTTATTCACAACATTCTGACTTTAAAGTGAGAATTATGACTTTAAAATCAGAATTATGACTTTACTCTCAGAATTATCACTTTAAAGTGAGAATTCTCACTTTATTCACAACATTCTGACTTTAAAGTGAGAATTCTGAGATCAAAGTGATAATTCTGACTTCAATCACAGAATTGTAACTTTAAAGTGAGAATTCTGACTTTATTCTCAGAATTCTGACTTTCTGACTTCTCCCCACAATTCATAGCTCGACGTCACAAAGTCAGAATTCTCACTTTAAAGTCAGAATTCTGAGATAGTGATAAAGTGAGAATTCTTAGATTAAAGTCAGAATTCTGAGAATAAAGTGAGAACTCTCACTTTATTTTCAGAATTCTGACTTTAATCTAAAAATGCTTACTTTATCTTTATTTAATTCTGACTTTAATCTTAGAATTCTCCCTTTATCTTTATTCTGAGAATAAAGTGAGAATTCTGACTTTAAGGTAAAAATGCTGAGAATAAAGTCAGAATACTGCCAACCTCTTTTTTCTCTCTCTCTTCACTGGCCCTAATCCTCTTCCGTAAGCATCAGTGCGACTTCCTTGCAGGTATGTTTGAAAGTACAAACTCACTTTATCAGTTTTTTCCTACAAAGCAGTAAGTGGAAGTGAGCACTGACGCTGACATGCTAAAACCAACAACGTGGCAACAACAAGTGGAATTCAAGGTTACGCCAAAGATCTTTATATGGGAAGTCAACGCACACCAAAATTCTTTATTATATTAATTATATGTTCTATGCAGCCCCACGAGTCTAAATATGGTATTTTTGTTAATATTACGTTAGTAGAATATGAGTTAAGCCGCCAAATGCACCAGTTTTTATCAATATCAGAAGAATTTTGCCACTT
This sequence comes from Leptonotus elevatus, assembly GCF_054856555.1. Taxonomy (NCBI): domain Eukaryota; kingdom Metazoa; phylum Chordata; class Actinopteri; order Syngnathiformes; family Syngnathidae; genus Leptonotus; species Leptonotus elevatus. The sequence continues at coordinate 5,411,841 of NC_141249.1, forward strand.
GTTGTCGAGTAAAAATGACATCACAGTTGTCGGTTGCTCAGGTCTCAGGCAACAACCAATCACAGCTCAGCTACAGAAAACAGGTGAGCTGTAATTGGTCGTTGACTCAGCCTGAGCAAATGTGATGTCATCTCCAATTGGCAGCAAGTGGCAAAATGGCCTGGATGGATTTTGCTGCATAACTCAATATTCCACAAATGTAATATTAATCAGAATGTCATGTTTAGACTAGTGAGGTCACATATAACATATTATTGCCAAAAATGTTTAAGCTTGACTTCCCCTTTAGCATGTGGATTGATGCATTAATCAGGCAGCTAACAGTGTATTTATTGACTCTGTTTTCCTATTTTCATGCAACATCACTTCAACATGACACCTGAATATCTCTGCAATGACAAGTCAGTAGCCAAGCTGTTTCTCTGCTATGTTGTGCCTTACTTAGTTCCTGCAAACATGGAATCAAGTCATCTGCCAAGAAAGGTCCCCAACAGATATGCTCATGAAATCTTACGTCTAAGGTTACATCATTTGTCCTACATAGCAAATATTTCCCCATCTTTCAGTCTCACAAAGGAACATTTGAGTCTTGTATATTTTAATATAGTGGGGTTTTTTTCTTGGGTTTTTTTTCACGTTATGAATTTTGAAGGAAACTTTCCCAGTTACTGCCACATTTAAAACGTGGAGAGTTGTGCTGCCTTTTTATGATGAAATATTTTTTAAATATATATATATGCATGGATTATTATGGCCTAAACCAGAAGAATGTTGTTATATTTAATTAGAGTGAAGAAGAAAAACAATGTTTGACCTTTAAAAGGATTCATTTTTGTGCTGAGACTTTAATAGAGAAAGACTTCACGTGTACTTATTTGGACAGCAGTTTGAATATTCTCACTTTTTGTCAATTCTCTTGTGATTTAGTTTGCATCCTGTCATCTTACAATTATTTGATGATGATTAGTTAGAAGCACATGAATCCCAGAAGCAGATGCAGCTTTTAAAAGAAACTGTTCCAGAGCTCGTGTTATTGAACGTGACTACCTATGAAGCCGACAATCACTGCCTTGTGTTCTCATTGTTTTCCTCTCTGCACACATTCAAAACAATCCCATTTACTGAACTTGTTTTTTTTTGTCATTGCACAATCCAAGTAAGAAAGTTTATACATTGAGTCTGCTTCAATTGGACTTGATGAAAACATTATTTTTTTTTACCCTTTAGATTTTGCTGTTCTCATATCAAGTCCAAATTAATTTTGCAATTTTTGTTTTACAGACTCAGTCATATGTAAAGAATTGATTCTATTTGTAATGTAGCAACGCAAATACCACTTGTATGCAAGACTGTGAATTTTAATCAAATCAAAGTCATTTTTGTTTGGTAAAACTATACCTTTGTGTTTTTATTATTTTTTTCTTCTTTTTTTTTAAAGAAGAAACCATCAAACTCAGTTTTAATTTATCATTGGGTGCCAGTTTGAGGAAGTTTACATGTTTTGTTTGTACCATATGACCAAGAGGCCTATTGTTTGTATGAATATTTTTTGCACAGGGGTTTTTGTATTGTAGTCATTTATTAAATGATGTTTGGTTTATGCGCAAGTTCAATGTGATAAATAATTTGTAGGGATACTCAGTGTGTGCTGTTTACAACATTTTCGCCACTTGGAGACAGCAAAACTCTTTTTTTACACCCCCGACTGGTTTGAATGGCTCTCTTTTTCTTTTCTTTTTTTTCTTTCTTTTTTGTGTGTATTTTAAACGGTGTAATATCAGCCCCAATTTTAGGCAGCAGGTGGTACGCTTGAGCTGTACGGGACTCGACGTGAGGGTCAGCTGGTAAAAACGTTACTGCATGACATGCATGTGAAGGAAACGTGATTCTGGGGTCGTTTGAGCGCGCGCGTGTGTGTTGTGTGCATTTTAGATTAACTTAATTCCAATGCCCTTTACGGTCCAATGCATATTTCATGTGATCTCAAGGCAAAAGAGTTTTGGGTGGTAGAGATTTTTTAAGTGCTCCTTTGCGACGAATGTCCGACATACGCAGTTTAGCGTTTACAACGAGGTGACTTTACAACCATGACGTCACGTACTTCGGGGTGGCAAAAGACGTAAATTTCGCAAATGACACCACTAGTAAACATTTAAAGCGATATTAACTCAGTCACTGCCATTGATGGCTATAGACGTCCAAAATTAATTTGAACTATTTCTATTAGTTTGAAATTTTTTCCACTTTTGTTAACAAGAGTATGAAAACCACAAAAAAAATATTGTACATTTAGAACAGATATAAAATTTGTGATTAATCATGAATTTACTAGTCATGCGATTAATTACGAGAAAAAAAATTAACCGCCAGATGCCCCTAATTTTTAAATAATCTTTTGTTCTTTTGTTGTTTAAAAAAAAAAGTAAAGTAATTTTAATTTTTAAAAAAAACATTTTTAATTATCTTTTCTTTATTTATTTTTTAATTTTTTTTTTAAAGAAAAGATCATTAAAAATTAGGGGCGTCAGGCGATAATTTTTTTTTAATCATAATTAATCGCATGACTTCACTAGTTAACTCACGATAATTACAAATTTTATATCTGTTCTAAATGTACAATAAAAAACATTATAGGTTTGCATACTCTTGTTAACAAAAATGGGGAAAAATGTTAAACTAATAAAAATAGTTAAAATGAATTTGGCCGTCAATGGCAGTGAATGAGTTAAGAAGAAAAGAAAAAAAGGGTAAATCGTTTGTAGAATTATTTGTAGAAAGAAAGTACAGTGAAAAAGACTGTTAGAGGGAGCAGTACTGATTAAACTCCTCAGTAAAAATATGTAAAGACTTTGAAAATTACTGCAGCGCACAGTATCCATGTTGATAACTTGGCCAAATGGGGGGGGGTAACTTTCCTGACAGTATTGAAAGCAAAAAATCCTTGGCTTGGGCTTTTATGTCATCAAAACATGTCCCCAAAGCATTTGCTAACTTTGTGAGATGACAGGCAACAAATGCCAAATAAGCTACTGATAACATAAATAATATAATAATAATAACGCAGCAGATTTATATAGCGCTTTTCTGGAGTACACTCAACACACATTTTCACGCACTTACACATTCACATTGGCGGTGGAAAGTGGTAAATGGACTGAGCTTATATTGACAATTCCGAGTATCCGGGCATTTCTGATATTTCCAGGGGGTGCAGTGACATTTGGAAGGGCATGTGCTCAAAGTAAAATAAATAATAATAATAAATAAATAAAAAGGGGGGGGGGCACAAATTTAACTGATGGCGTTCCTGCTAGCACTGTCTAATGTCCACCCACTTCAGTTTAAAACCCACGCCACCACCTCTCCGTTGGCTTGGAAGTGGAGCGCACGAACTGCTGAGCTGAAGGTCCAAAGGCGTTTTACTAATTTACAGTTGCATAGGCAAACAGGATTCTGTTACTATTCTGTTGACTACAAACTATTTATTTCCTGTCTCACACACACTTTATTCAGTCTATTGCAAATGTACTGTTACACAGTGATGGGATTTTCGTCTCTTTTGGGTGATCCGGTTCATTTGGATCAGCTCAGTGAAAAGAGCCGGCTCTTTTTGGCTCTCAAACGGCTCTTTTAACTTTAGCTTTTCTTTTAAATATTCATGACAAATTTAGCATACATTTTGATTAATGACTTGATGAACTAAGTATTGCACTCTACAGACTTTAAATAACAACAATTACCAAGCAAAGAAAATTATTTTATTTTATTTTATTATGTATTATTATTATTATGTAGCTAAAATGGCTACAAACAATAAATAAGAAACACAATTTAAACTTCAACCAACAACAATCAAAATAACAATCAAATAAAAATAGTGAGTAGTAATTTAAGTGCAACAGCAGCAGCAGCGAACAAAAAAAAACATTATAAGCTACTCACCAGGTCCAGGGTTAAAAACCTTATTTTATTTCACTATGGCATTCAGAGTACTTACTCCGCGTGCAGTCTTCTCGCAGTACACTGCATGCCCTCACCTCTCCCCTTTCTCTTCCCGTCTCTCCCTCTCTGAGCAGCGCAGCTAAACCTCGCTTCAGACACGTGAAAAAAGGGGGGGGGGGGTGACAGAGCCGGGAGGGAGCCGGCTCTAATCGTTCACTTCAAAGAGCTTTATGTACCAGCTCGTTCGCGAACGACCCATCACTACATTACACTTCTCTGCCTGCATCAGGTGAAAACTAGTGCATAACAGCATTAAAAAAAATAAAAAAAATCTTATCTTACATTTAACTCGATTCAGGTAAGAGCAAATGCCGTTTATTATTTGTTTGTGTCGATTCTCAAACTTGTATTATTGTAACTATACTCAACTTTAAAGCAAAAGTGAGCAACGTCCTGTGCACTAACCCAAAAGAACTACTCCCTTTCTACCAATGACCTTCAAGCCTGGTGTGCACTTTTTGCCACGAGCCCCACGATTATTTAGCCCATAGATGTCAAACTCCAGTCCTCGAGGGCCGGAGTCCTGCAGGTTTTGGATGTTTCCCTTCTCCAACACAGCTGATATATGATCAGCTCATCAGCAAGTTCTGCATCAGCCTGCTAATGATCCTGCTGATTGGAATCAGCTTGTGTTGGAAGAGGGAAACCTCCAAAACTTGCAGGAGTGGGGCCCTCAAGGACCGGAGTTTGACACCTATGATTTAGCCTCTTGAACTTGTGTGGCTGTAACGTTTTTGTTGTTCTTTGAAGTCAAGGTGAAGCATAAGAAGATAATGACAAGAGAGAGTTACAGTTAAAGTGCAATGAATTGTGGGATTAGTGTGGCTTCAAAGCACAACCACCGCAAGAGGAAGCTGGAATCCGAATCAATGGCGACTAATTATTTGATTATTGTGTCTTGAAACGAGGAACAGTGCGATAATAGTGCGATGCAGAGATGATGAAGTGTTCATTTTGGAATCAGGCCGCATCCTTATCCGCAGGGAGAATCCGGATGAGACTTGACTGATTCTCTTCAACTGTTCAGAGGATTGACATGTGAATATTGACGCTGTTGTTAACTACAGCAGGGAGTGAATGTTTATTTGTAAATTCATGCAATATTGATGAGGATAATACAGTTGATTGCTTTGGAAAGAAACAAAGCCTCGACACATGTTTATTCCGTTTGAACTTGTTTAATTTCACAATTTGAGGGCAAAAACGTTTTTGAAGTAGGGATTAATTGTAAAATGAAAGCGGTATTTAGCTATTAAATCAAATTTGTCTGATTAATTTTTGTGTAATTTTCACGAATATCCATTTTTATCCTGATTGTGTGTAATGAGAATACACTCGTCAATTTCAACATCAGGTAGTAGACAGCATATTTAATTTTTAGCATCACTGCATAAAAATTTCTATCCCCACAAAATATGACCTCACAATACTTTTTGCTTTGATCAACAGTAAGTAGAAGAAATCCGCAAGAATGATGAAAGAGGAGATGGTCAGGTAGAAGATCCTGTTCCACCATCTGTGTTGGCAGTGATAGAATCCGACTAGTCCCCGATTGTTGAACAACACGAGCGGTGTTTTGCTGAGGAGCTGATAGGTGCTTGACCTCTGCTGGTACTGACCTTGGAGACAGGAAGTGAAGTGAACACTGTCAAGCCATCTGCCACTGCCTGCTCTCATTTATGCAAAGCCAATACTTATTATTTATCCTCCCAAAATTTTCGTTACAATAATATGTTCTATGCAACCTTACTGGTCTAAACATGGTATTCTGATTAATATTGCATTTGTGAAATATGAATTAAGCAGCAAAATCCAGCCATTTTTATCAATCTCAGGCAGCGGCCATTTTGTTACTTGCTGTCGTCTGAAAATGACATCCCAGTTGCTCAGGGCTAAGGTAATCATGGCTCACCTGTTTTCTGAATTTGGTCATGTGATGTTCACAAGCTCAGCCGTGATTGGTTCTCACCTGAGCCTACAGCATCTGTGACGTCATGACATTTTCAGTCAACAGCAAGTGGCAAAATGGCCGCCCCCTGAGATGGATAAAAATCGGTTGACTTTCCCCTTAAAGACTACATTTTATATGTTTAAAAGTCTAAGTTGTAAACTGATCAGGACCTGATTTGTGGATTTATTTATTTATTTAAAAAAAAAATCCTCTCTGTTGTGAGGACATTTTTGACATTCATTCTTGCATTTTCATTTATTTGCCCTGATTTGGGTCACAAGCACAGTAACTAGAGCCTGTTCCACCTAACTATAGGAAGAGAGGCGGTGTATTTAGTTGGTTGCCAAACCAATCACAGCGGCGCGCGCACACATATCAGTCACCATTCACACTCACATTCATACCTATGGCTAATTCAGACTCTTTGATTAAACAAACATGCATAGATTTGGGTTTTGCGAGGAAGCCGTATAACCTGGAGAAAACCTATGGAAATAAGCAGAGAACATTCAAACACCATTAGAACCCAGGAACTCCAACTGTGAGGCTCACAATTGAAAGAAATCTCTCTGGTTAAAGTATAACTGTTTAAAACCTGTCCTCACTATTGTTGACAGAAAAGATGGCAGCTGAGCAACAGAGTGGAAGATGAATGCACATTCCTGCTCTCTATTCATGCCTCACAGGTTTGAAATCACATGATCCCTCCCAGTCTGCTGGGAAAATCGCAACCTGGTTTAGAACGAAATGGAAACGCCGCTGAATTGTAATCTACAGATTCATTCATCTGCAATCATGTTTAACAAAATGCTGGTTAGGAGACGACCACTATGTACTGTATGCCACACAGAATTTCATCTAAACAAAATAAAACTTTGACCTGGGTTGTGTACACAAATTATGAAGTGATACTATGATTTGCTGTCATTGATTACCTACCTACAAAATACTCATCTATGTATGTCTTTATTTTGGAATTTCAATTTAGCAGAATCATTCACATGCAATTTCTGAGGGAACACGATTTTGTCTATGACAGACTTCAAGTATCAAAAAATCCAGATTATTTAAGGACCTAAATAGCCATCAGCAAGAACCACACATGTAGATACCAGTATTATTCTTATGATATGCTTAGTTTGTTTTAGTTTTTTAAATAAGGTACTTTCAATGAAAATGAATTGTGTGTCTGTTTTTTTCAGTAATATAGAGATTTAAAAATTCATTTCTAGGCCATTTCTTTGCATGCATCAGTACAAGAGCTTCATCACAAATATTTTAATTATTTGCAGGATTGTAGTTGTATTCCGCCTCGTTTTGATAAATGGCAAGTATCACTTGCAATACACTTCTCATCCACTGCAAATTTACAACCACAATAATAAACATTGTTAAATGCATATCTCTCTGACAATGTCATTCAAAAGTGAGGGGGAATCTTAGCAAAGTCCTGCACAGTTCGAATGACCTAAGACATGGAAGACCCTCCCCCGTCCCCCACCCCGTCCACCACCGCCTGCTTCTTTCTCTCTTTCTACTTCTCTCGTCCTTCTTCTTTCTCTGTCTGCTCTCATAGCGCTCAGCATCAGCCTCTCCATCTAATAATCCATCCGTCTTTACCATGGAATGGAGGTTTAATGCTTTCCATCTGTGTGAATCAGTTGCGGGGCTTCAAGTGTACGGCTTGCCATTCTTCATTCAACCCCCCTCTCCACTTTCCAAAAATACCAGAATCTGCTTCCACTCAGCCCTTGAAGAGTTCTCCCTGTGCTGGGGCCCCTTGTGGCCCAAGGCTGTTTGAGGAGGGTGGTTCAGGCCCCTGGATGGCTCCGCACTTTGGGTCACAATCAGATGGGGAGGGGTCAATTCATAGGTGGTTTTACAGGGCAGCAACAAGTGGCGCGCAGTAGCTGTGCTTTGTTGTAAATAAATTTGAGTTTACTGTCTAATGCCTCCTGATCCTCGGAAGATGTTAAAAATGCATTTAAAAAAAAAAATATTGTCTAGTATACCGTGTCGTCCTATACTAGACAATATTTTGACGTCTTTCGAGGATCAGGAGACATAAGACGGTAAATTCAAATTTATTTACATCAAAGCACAGCTACTGCACGAGAGTAGCTGAGAGCAAAAGAAGTAGTAACAAAAAGGCGACCCACATTTTTTATTTACTAATAATTTAATTGATCCGCTTTCTCAATTTGTCTCCTTTTAAGTAACGACATTGTGGTGATACTACAACATTTACTCGAAATGGCTATGCCTGTGCACATGCATTCAAAGCTACAGCGTCAGGTATCCCAGGCTCTAATGTGGTCTTGTAATGCCACCTAAAAGTGAGTACTTTTCATTTTATATAATGAAACCGGAATTTAAGAAACCAAGACTCTTAAAACTCTTGACAAAATAGAACACACACTACTGTGATTAATAGGCATCACGTGTGCGAAGGCCTTTGAACATACTTAGATGTTTTTGTTTGACGTTTGGCAGGCCACGATAATTACGGCCCGCTTAAAGATCTGTGAATATAACTGATAAATGTTGAAATTGTGAAAGACGGTGACTAAAGATTGAATTATGCTTGACGTGTGAGCACTGAAAAATGAAATTAAACTCAAATGAGATGTGTGGAATCCAGCAAGCACGTTTTGCAGCACTCAACACAGCTTGCACCCGCTGTGGTCGATATTCTCCCAGACTATAGGAGGCAGTGAAGAGCGTCTGCAGCGTATCATGGTTATGGACTACAACCACATCTGAGATGAGATTTTACTGTATTGTTGTGGCGGTGTTCTAGAAAGAAAGAGAGAGAGAGAGAAAGTTGCATGCACATGATGAGAACGGTATGAAACTTTCACAGTATATCGGGACGAGCCAAGTGAGTTGGAATTATTGCTTTTGACTTTATTTCATTGAGTTGGAGGGAGATTTTTCGTTTGCTGAAACGCTTATTTTCCATTTTACACCACAGCTACTGTAATACTGCGTGTCATAACAACCGTCTTTGTAAAACACATTTTGTAGCGCTCACTCTGGTGCGTTTAACTCTGCTCCACCTCCACATTTGACCTTTAACCTCCAAATGTGGCCCTTTATGTACTTTTGACATTGGTGTTGTAGTGGCAACTTTAGTTGAAATCTTTCATGGCTGATAGCGCTTCTAAGTAAACTAGGCAGATAAGGTTTATGTTCAAATCCCGTGAACATATAATCGGCTTCCTGAAAGACGCCATTTTCTTGACCTGATTTGAGGCACAACAGTCTAGTGTTGGAGATGCTGGTGCGTGACGTCTGCCAACTAGTGATGAACGTTGTTACTACAACTTCTCAGATGCTAAGTAAGTAGGCCACTCCGAGTTTGGGCACCCCGCCCATGGACCAACAGTCACCAATGCTAATGTAAATCATAATTTAGCGCATGTGGAACATAGCTAGAGGTACTATATCTATTTTTGTTTTTTGTGTTTTAAATATAAACCCACATTTTCCATTTCTATGCAATGTAAATGCTAAAACGGATTCCTGAATAAAAGTGGGATGCTTTGGAAGCCTTGAATCTTCTGTAGGTTTTTAAAAATTGAACATTTCTGCATCTTCTAATTAATATTTCATGCTCACTTGGGTGATACATGCTATCGATACTGTGCTGCATGACACGATATAACATGAAACGCTTGCTCTCCTCTGGTTCTTCTTTTCCTTCCTCAGTCTGCTCCTTTCATCTTCTACAATCTACCTCTGCTCTCGCCTTCCTTCAGCCCCACACCACCCACCTCCCACTTTGCTTTTGAGGATTTTGGTTTAAAGGCCTATGCTGGTGCACAATGCACGTCGCATACTCATACTTACATTCAGTCGTACTTGCATTCAAACACATGAAGCAATGCTTGTCATTATCAGCAACCAGCAGGCAACATTTCAATCGCACGCTGTAGCTTATTGTATGTGTGTGTATGCTGGAAGTGCAATTTTTCCACCACATCTCCCGCATAAAGTCCACCGACTCCCTTATTTTACTTTTGTCTTTCTTTTGCATGCATATAGATGTCAAACGCAGCACTGCACACAACCTCAATACTGAATAGAGCCAGAAATAGCTGTGGGTCTGACTTGGAATCAGCTTAAGTCTTCAAAGAGAACATTTTGATGTTGCAAAAGGAGTGAGAGAGGGAGAGAGATGGAGGCAGAAGGATGGGGGAAGAACAGCATGGATCTGGTTGTTATATCCAGCTGTAAAAAGGGGGCCAAAACTTGAAAGAATCCAGTTGCCATAGAAACAGCATGGCGCCTACTTTATATCGCCCCACCCCACTTACACACAGAAACACACGCAGACTTAAGAAACATATTCAAAATAATTCATGGTGGCAGATGAGTGGAAATGGTGAAAGATATTGAATCTGTATTACAATATAGTCCCTATTGATTTGATATGATGAGCATTAGTGAATTTTTTAAACCCCACTAGACTTGTTTCAGACCGCCAAGGTCAAGAGAACACTTTAGTCAACTTTGGCAGTAAAAATAATAATTTATTTTAGTATCCCTGGTTGTAAGGTGATCTGTATAACTGTGTTATGTCACTGCACTGCCATGTTGACTTAACTTCCATATGTAATCATTTTTTCAAATCTGTTGCTTCAAGTTTGCTTTGCATACTGTCTGTTTTATTACGCTTTAGATAAGACAGCAAAGCATTCACCCATCAAAGATAATGGCCAATACACGGGTTTGAATCTGTTTCTTCTTGGCCAGCCATTGCCTTCTGTCTTATTTACAGGTTTAATAATGTTTTATTTGTTTCTCTTCTAACCACAAAATAAGTCCTTAATACATAATGGTACATTCGCACAATCAACTGAAATCAAATCCAAGAGCTGTATCAAAATTGCTGCCTTTTTCAAAGATAACGATGCTCATGTTTGTTTGCTACTGTCAGATTTTTTAAATTTTATTTAACAATGTGAATGTTGTGTGCAGTTTGAAGTAGTGTGGAACAGAGGTGGCAAAACCAGATCCAGAAAGTAAAAACCCTGCCACAGTTTGGCTTTAGCAGGTAAACGAGCACCATGGAAGGTAGCTCGGGGGGTAGCTAGCCAGGGTTTTTACTTTCTGGACCTGGTTTTTGCCACCTCTGGTGTGAAACTCCACTGCGTCAAATTCAAACTGAGATTTCAGTTAAATTATTTACACCCCGTCTATGAGAGGGGTATATTTTGATTCTTTATGATACATTATATATGTTGCAGTGCAGTTCTACACAATACTTATCTCAATTGGATCACATTAAATTGTTCCGTTTGTACCATTACCATAACCAACTGTAGACATATTTAACACAGTACATCTATTCTGAAAGATTTGAGATAATATTCACGCATTGTCATGTAGCAAAAGCCACAATGGAAAAGCTTGTAATAAATTGTAGTAGATTGTAAGGTCCCGTGGATCAGCATACAGTATGTGCAGCTGTTTCTTCAATGCTGCCTGACCCTGCACAATGTGAGCATCTCTGTGGTTCAGATCTGTTTCTAGTTTTGAAGCCTTGTTATGACGCATGGCTTTGTGATACATTATAAGGAAGTGGGTCCAGCTTGTTTGTCCCAGGAGCTTTTCCTGTCAGCAGATGGACGGCTGCCCAGAGACTCTAAAGTTCCGAAGTTGCCAGTGAGGAATTCAACTGGGAGCAGAGGTTGTTTACATCTAACTCTAACATAGACTGATCACCAAGGCAAGAGTGATGAAGCAGTTTTCTCAATTTAGACCAGCCTTTTGCGTCATACATCAAGCGTAGTTTGTCTAGAGAAGATTGATTTTCCAAAAAATTATGATTGTAATGATTTTCAATGAGCCTTTTCTGCTGATGAATAGCAGGCCATTATGACAGAGGTTCAAGGAGAACATCAACTTGAGAACTAAGGGAAAAGGTTTTCTGGTATCCAACTCGATCCTGTATTATCTCACAACCAACCTTTCGACACATGGAGGACAACTAAGTAACTTGGCTTCCGCAGCTGGGAAATAATCAAGAAATAGGAGAAGTGGCTTTGCCCGCCCGGAACATTCCACCTCAAGAGATTTGAGGCTAACCCAAGCCGACTCTGTTCAAAGCAAAGAGTTGTGGTGTAAAAGCACTCAAGCGATGTATCATGCAAACAGTGCGAAGCAGCATTGTACCGACTTGCTGTCAAATGACTAATGAAGAAGGTTTGAATGTCTAAAGCAAACTTTATTTTTTTATTTTCTGACATCTGCATATTTCTGTGATTTGAAGTTGACACAATAGTTTGGAAAGTACGTTTTCAAGCAACAATGGATCTTTTATGGCTGCAATCAGGAAGACATTTGGGTTTCAAATAGTGCTAATTAATTCATCACAAAAAATTACCGCATTAATTATGTATTAACACAAATTAACCATACTATTACTTTTGGCCGGAGATGATTCTTTAGCTAACAGCGGATGGTTACGTTAAGGGTAACACAAGTTGTGTTTTAGCAATAAACATAACTACATGCATTTAAGTAAGGCACTTAATAAATGTTTGCATATGAAATTCAGAATATTTGTTTATGTCAAACTATCAGGGTAATTTTTTTCCAGTTTAATCACGATTAATTGCTTAATTAAAAAGGCTTTTTATCAAAAAAAATTGCCTGCCAAATTTAAACAGCACCTGTTATGTGTTAATTATTTCGACATTTAATGTTATCAGGACGTCTTCAAAAAAATGTATCCACTGCACACGCTTATCCACCTCTTTTTCTAATCAGTTAATTGTTAATCAAAATTCTAAGATGTGATTAATCTGATTAAAAATGTAATCGTTTGAAAGCTTAAATCAAAAGCGGAATATGCGACAAAATGTCAAAACTACATCTTTTATGTCATGGTATTTACATCTAAATGTGTTGAGAACTCAGGACAGAGCCCCTTTTGTTTGAACCCACCCACTTTTCTCAAGCGAAAGAATTGGAACAGAAAATATTCAATTCATTACTTACAATAAGTGCATCAAGCCTGTGACTCATTGATTTCATTAGACTGTTGCATTCTTCATTTGAAATGCTATTCCAGGACTTTGCTGCAGCCCCCTTATTCAGTTCTTGCTTGTTTCTAGGGATTTCTCCCTTCAGTCTCCTCTTCAGGGGGTAAGACGCTGGGTTAAGTTCCGGTGATTGACTTGGCCAGGCCAAGACCTTCCACTTTTTCCTCTTGATGAATTCCTGTTTTGTGTTGGCAGTGTGATTTGAGTCATTGTTTTGTTGCATGATGCATTTTTCTGTAAATCCCACAACACAATTGTTTTGTCGACTTCACAATTCATTTGGCTGCTATCATCATGAGTTACGTCATCAATAAGGACATCAATGACTAGTGAGCCATGCAAGCCCGAGCCAATACAGTACCTCCACCATACTTCCAAGATTAGCTTATGTGTTTTGGATCTACAGATCCTCTTTCTTTCTTTCTTTCTTTCTTTCTTTCTTTCTTTCTTTCTTTCTTTCTTTCTTTCTTTCTTTCATTCTTTCTTTCTTTCTTTCTTTCTTTCTTTCTTTCTTTCTTTCTTCTCACTTAGGAAAGGTGGGTACCCACCAATGGTCCCTCCCCAGCCAATCGCAGGCCAAGGCAAACAACCAGTTACTCACCCTGCCACTCAATAATAATAATTATGTCCTAATTTCCAGAGTCTTGGGCTCATCAGACCTACTTTTACTTTCTCTCTTCCCTTTTATCTTTCCAAACCAGGTGGCATTGTATTTCTATGCTGCAATTAAAATAATGCAAATGGCTTAATTCTGTAGCAGCAATCCCTGTCTTACTTAATGAGGGTTCATATTCTACGGAATGAAATTCAGTTGTTTTTTGGGGGGGAGATGGAGGCATTAGAGGAAGCAGTCCGCTCGTGAGAGAGAGAGAGAGAGAGAGAGAGAGAGAGAGAGAGAGAGAGAGAGAGAGAGAGAGAGACTTATGACAAAAAATCAACCTGAATGAATGTTGCCTTCACCCTGGACTGGCCGTCACACACAGTACATTTTGAGAAAGACAATCACATTCCCACTTACTGAGTGAGAACTGAACCTCCTCTTGCAGCGCAGAATTCAGACGAGTACACAACTACACGATTGCGGACATGAAATTAACACATCTATGCAATTAGACTAAAGAATAGATTCAGAAAATAGGGAACATTTGATTTTTCTGAGAAAGTGATGACGTGTGTGGGCCACACTGTGTCTTACCCTTCAATAAACATCCTTGTACTTCTTTGTAGTCAAAACATCTGACGGACATTTGATGGAGAGTGCAGCCAAAGACACAGAGACAATGCATTTGGGAAGTAAGCAAAGCAAAGGGTCAGTCATGCTTATTCATTTCTGAATAGTGAGCACTTTCCTGCAGTGAGTCAACCCGAACCCTCTAAGAAATCACTGCCGTTCTGCCTAATCCTTGTGCTGCACCTCCAAAATTGTCACCTTTCAGGATACCCCAAAAATTATGTTTTTTCAACCATTAACATTGCATCATCAAAGCGAATAAGGCATTTTCAACACTTTAGATTGGTCAATAATTCGTAAAAATGACACGCACACTTGTGGACTGACCAAAAGTATAGTTTTGTTTGTTTGTTTTTTAATATGCAATTTGCCAAATTGTGACTTACAAGGTTTAATACAGTACATATGTACAGCAGGGAAAGTGTTTCAAGCACATTTCAGTGATGAAGTCCCCATTAAGGCAAGGCAAGTTTTTTTGTATAGCACATTTCATACACAAGGTAACTCAATGTGCTTTACCCAAGGACAAACAACACCTATAAGCATCGACAAACAGTAGTTAACAGAGCAAAAAAGAGAAAACAAAAGTAGGTTACAAAATTTACTCCAAGAATATACATTGACAATGTTAAAACATTAGGGAGACACTTTCTGCAAGGGACACGGCAAATCGGTGAGTGTTAAATTTCCAGTGTTCGATCAAATATGCAATAAGCAGTGTTATTTTAACACTGTCAAAGTAAATTTCCCTGAGTGTTGGGGGGGATGTTGGGTGTACCGGTAACCTGAATAATACTACCTTGAGTGTGAAATTGACCACACCCTCATTGTAAGTGTTACTTGGCTGCTCTGAGATTGTTGATAAATATTCATAATGTTTGTTAGTGCTTGAGCAATAATTTTGTGTTGTAAATTACTAAATAATTTTATGTAATTTTGCTAATATGTTAATGTTACAAAAAAGGCAATATGTTAATTTTGACAGCATTCTGTTTTGCTCATGTCCGGAACCTTTATTTTCACTGCGCATATTAATGCCCCTGTTAATGATAATGCTAGTGCTCATCCTCCAAGTTAGACTATAGAGATGATAAAGGACTGAAAGAAACTTATTGGATATTAACGGACATCTCTTTTCATGGCAAGCGGCCAATGAGGTATTTGTTTGTTTTTCTTTTATTTGCTTTGTCGACACTCTGCATCTAGTTTGAACTGTTTTGTTGCTTATAAATGTAGTTCTCACGAGCCACGGCGTGACCAAAGCAGATGTGTAAGCAATAAATGCCCTTTCCAAACAACCGTCTGTGTTACTGTTATTGTGAAGAGAGCTACATTCATTTCCAGTGAAGTACACAGCAAATTGGTCAGTGGTAAGTTTCCACTGTTCGATCAAATATGCAGTACAGCAGTGTTATTTTAATACTGTTAGGATAAAAAGTATAAATAAATGTAATAAGTACAACTCCAACACTGTGTCTCTCTGTGCAGTAAATGATATAGAAATAGTAAAAGTTGTCAAAACACTAAAAAATAAAAAGTCCACTGACTGTTTCAACATTCGTATGGCATTAATAAAAAGCATTACACAAGATGTTATGCAATTTTTCACATATTTGTAATCTGCAAAATCTCCAGAAAAGTGTTTTGTGTCCACAACAACGAGTGTAAATTTGACACTTTTTAATGTGTTACTTTTTTCACACTTATTATAAGGACCGGAAGTTGAGACATACACACACACGCTGACACATTTTTTTATATTCATATCTTGTAATTTTTATATGTTCAATAAAAAGTAGAATTGTAAGAAGAGAGTAAGTCCTTACTGATAAGAGGGTTCTCACAAATCAGCTATCTGTCAGTTTTTTTTTTTTTTATCTCCTTTTCCTTCACTTGCTGTAATACGCACGAGACCACATGCATAAGCTTCTGCTCTCTTCTCAAATCATTCATCAGATGTATATTGAAACATGAGTCAAATCTTTAGTAATTTATATGGCAAAAGACAAGTTTAGGCTTAACTGTGTTACAAAGGATCAATTTGGCTTCCATCTTTGTTGATTTCTCCCACTCTCACTATCTATCATGCATGAAGTCACATGAGACCTCAGCAAATCTTGTTTTGTGTGTGTGTGTGTGGCTTTTTTTTTAGGCTCAATACGAAGAAGAATGTCAGAAAAAGAAGAAGTCTCCAGAAACAACAGCCAAACTCGTGATGGGAACTTCTGTGAATATACCCGCACTGTCACAGCTATCCAAAACTTTTGATTACGGAGATGCGTGTGGAAGCAGAATTGTGAGTAGGGATGCACGATAATATCGGTGGCCGATAATTATCGACAATTATCGACCAATTTGACGTCAAACAGATAAAACAGATAATAAAGAAAGCTGCCGATAATAATAGACATACCACGTTGGTCCATCTATTGTGGTTGTGGTTCAAGTTGTGCCCAACTCCTCAACCCCACCCCTCTCCTATGGTAGTGTTGCATATTTGTGATGTCATAATGCGCACGACCTTGTGTTCACAGAAGATGCATCATGGCGACAGGGCAATTGCCAGTGTGGGCTTTCTTTTCTGTGTTGCATTTTTAAAACATGACTATTTTGTTTTGGCAAACTCAAAATGAGTTACTGGTTGTCTTTGAAGCAGAGATATCAATAAAATGCTGCTTCATAGTTCTTTACACAATGTTTCAATGTTTTTGTACACGTTAGGACTTGAAAGTATATTTGTATTCAAGTTCATTTTGCAAACAATTATCGGCTTACTTATCGGTTATCGACATCGGCACTTCCTAAATTATTGGTTTATCGTATCGGTTGAAAATTGCATTATCGTAAATTTGGTAGGGACTGTCTTCGTTTTACTCTGTGCAGATTATAGCTCTGTTTGTAGTACTTATTTCTAAGATTTCCATTAGGAAACAATAGGGCAACGGTGATGTCAGTGAATAAAATGTCTAATATTTTCAAATTCTGCTTCTGGTCTATAAATCACTGAATGGTTTGGGCCCTCCTGAATAGAAGAAATGCTAACCAAGTAGGGCTCTGAGGTCTGCAGACAATTAGTGGATCCCAGGTTTCTAAGCAAACATGGTGAAGTGGCTTTTAGCTGTTATGCTGCACGCAAATGCACTTGCCAACAGAAATTAGGTCAGCCCCAAGTATAAATGCTGTTAAATCCACGTTAAAAACTATGCTTGGGTATATATACCTTGCCTCTCGTCCAAAGTAAGCTGGGACCCGGCTCCAGTACATCCGGTGACCCTAGTGAGGTTATAAGCAAGCAGTATAGAGAATGGCTGGCTGGATGGATGGATGGATTTTAATAGTAATTATAACTTTTATTCTCCACTTAAAAGGTTTAATTGTGACTTCATTAATTGTCTGCACAGTTAAGAAAGATCACAGGAACATTTAATTCCAGGGATGATTTTCTATTATTTTTATGGGAACTTGTTCCAAACTTGTTTCAACTAGAATTGTGTTCAACCCTGTGCCTTGAATTATGCCTCCTTATAAAAGTGAGAAGATGATGTCGTATTGCGGTTAGACATTAAAATTTTGCTAGTGACATAATTGCACGAATGTCTTATAATTAAAATCTTTGTAATACTGTAAGTGCAAACAGAGCTACCATCTTACAGCAATGCCATTAGTGGAGGGAAGTAACAATTATTCACAATATTGCACTTGTTTTGTCTCAAGAACTGTTCAAATACTTATTTTTAGCTTTTGTTGTTAACTGTAGGTAAATAAACCAGCCAAGGAAATTGAGGCTGCTGTCCCCTACTACATGGCGAGGCTGTTCTGCGCCTCACCTTCTGTATCTATGGTCCGAGGCACTGGTGTACACTGTGTGAGTACTTGTGTCACCCTCTGATACCATGACATGTTGTCTCATTTAGCTACAAAGTGAATTTTTAAGTTTTGTTTCTCGGTCTCCATTTTTGCATATTTACAACAATATTTCTCAACTTAGACAATCCAAACACTAAAGACGAAATCCCATACATAAATGCTATTGACAATTTTGAACATCTGGGCATTTCTGATATTTACACAAACAATGGAACACAATGCAAATGATTCCTTGGTGAAAACAAACAACGTATTGTAGGGGATTGTCCACCACCAGTTATTCGCTACACTTGTGGTTACTGATTGTTGTTTAATTTTGACGTTCTTCTTAAATGGCGAAGAAAGAAAATAGAATAAACCCACGGAATTCTGTCTTGGTTGGAAAGATGGCTGGCTTTACTTCTTAATTCACAAAATCATAACTCAAAGTAACAACATAAACAACCAAAATACAAGAAACACCAGTCGAAAATAGTTTTCTTCCCCAATCAGTGACACCTGTCTCCCAGTGGAACCCTAATTAAGAAGTCTCTGGACACCTGCTCATTGCTCAGGCAAACAAACAAAAACACACTGCCCCCCAGAGGTTGGAGGCAAATACAAATGAAACATGGGGCTCCTGCACGTATTGTATTATTTTTCGTATTGGATTTTAGAGCAGTCAATTCAAATAACATTTTACCATATCTTGAAATCAAAGTCATCCTCACAAATTAATTATTACAACGATCCGAAGTTCAATGTATTTCAATGAACATAGAGCGTCTTTTCACCAAGACTGCCATTTTGACTTCTAACTTGTAAGCTTAGAATTGTCAATTCTGTTTATGTTCTATTCTTTTTTTTCTCTGAATAACTGTGCCTGCGTAGCGTGATTGGTTAAGTATTAGTAATCGTTTCTTCTCAAAATTAAAAAAAAAAGAGTTAACGAACAAAAACAAAAGAACAAAAAAAAAGTTGTACGGTAAACATTTGCGCTAACGAAAGATCTCCCAGCTGTACTTGAAGGCGTCATAGCACCTCGATCCATTGATCTCTGCCCCGGACGTCTGTAGGACTCCGCGTTTCCACGCCCCCTACTTTCACCCCCATTGTGGAGAATCTTGGGCTCACACGCACACACGCTGCCAGACTCTGTGGAGTTCGAGCTACGAGGCTAAAGCTTTTTACAGAAAACTTCTCTTCTACTCATGGATATATTTTATTCTCTTCAGGGATTTCGAGGAAGGGCAATGGTTCGCGTCGCCAGGCATTTCGGAACGTCATCCCGGAGAGAAAGGCCACACGTTTTCTCCAGTACAAAGTTGTAAAAAAAAAAAGAGAAAAAAAAGTCGTTCCCGTCTTCTACTCGCTCACACTCGGTGCCTGTCCGCTTTGAAGTGCTCCGACCATCATGGCGAGGCGGACCAGGCACAGCACTTGGGCTTTGACGCCGATTCCGCAAGCTCCTCTCCGGGATACGCTACTCTGTCTTCGCGGGAGCTTGTCGGCTCGTTTGTGGAGCTTCGCTTTAATGTGCTCGGCTCTTTCTTGGGGATATTGTCGAGCCGACACGGAGTTTTCCATTTTGGAAGAAGCTCAAGTTCTGTCCGAGCAGATGAAGAAGCTGTCTACTCAGGAGCTCGGAGTCTTTACTATGCAGGTAAATGATTTTGTTGTTTTTGTTGTTGTTGAAAACCTGTGGGGACTACAGTACTTGTGCCACTTAAGTGGGTGGAGCAGACCCAAAACTGGCATAAAAAAGATTGGGGGGGGAAAACGTATTGGTTTTCTCAAAGCTAATGTGAGCGAGAAAATGTGGTGACAAACTCAAGATTGTTCCGAAACGACAAGCTCAACGCGAGCTTTAAAGTTACCCGGACGTGTTTATGTGCACCATCAATACACTGGAGACTCTCTTCAAACCCACAAGCCCCCCAAAAGAGCGCCAGCACTGCACATTATCGACTATACAACTAGGAAAATCTGGTTTCTTAACGTTGTTGACATTTTAATTTCAGTTAAAAAATACCTTCTTAACGGTGCAATATGGCGTGTGTCACAAATGTGGGGGAAATCTCCTTTGGTTTGTTAGTTGTATTTTATAACAAATTTCAACAAAACGTGCTGTATAAGTGTGTGTGAATTTGTGTTGTCCCGTGATTCATTAAATCCCATCATCTAAAATATGTAATCTTGCAGAATTTATAGTAATAAGTATATTCAATGCATGCACTTGCCAGCACAATTTAAAATAGATCTAATACATCAATTACTGTCTTATAAATATTAGAAAAACTTCTCACTGCATTGTTGTTCTACATCACAAAAAATAAATAAACTGCAACCACAATAGTGCACATCATTTTAATTTAATTGTTTTTGTTTTGTTACCTTTGTCAAGGCATTATGTTTTACGCAGCACTCTAAATATGTGGTCCTTTCTAAACGTGGTGCTGCCCATCCCATTTATGTTAATTAGACCTGCAGTGCTGTGCAGTGCTCCAAAATAACTCTAAAAATATTGACAAATTTAAAATTGCATTCACTGCAATCTGCTGTGTTATCGATATATATTTGGGGTTATAGAAAGCACTATATAAGATCAGTCCACTTGCCATTGTCGTTTTTCTTAGAGTAGACCTAAGCAAGGAATCATGCTGATTGATAAATGGTAAATTGAATAGACATTGTCATAATCAAGCATACCAGATTTCCCACGTTGTCTCAGTCCTTAAATATTGAAACATTTGGAATACACATATATAGTATTATGCACCTGTTATGTGTTTTTTAAAATCATATAAAATATTTCAATTTTAGCTGATATAATCAATTGATGACTCCGTGCACAATCGAAAGGTGAGACTGAGACTGCTTTGATGATCATTTCATTGATTTAAATGGAAAACAGAACAGTAATAAATGCAGCTTTCCTCAGCTTTGGCAAATTGTGCTGTTTGAAGTGGTCATCTTGAGCTTTTGCGGAGAAGCGCAGATGCTTTCATGTTGCTTTTCCGCCCTGCGGGGCACAAAGCCTGATTTTTCCTAATGAGACGCCCTGCATTTCCAATGACTAGCTCACTATTAAATTACAAAAGCGTTGATTGTTTTTTGTCTCGAAACCTGTGGTGCAAAGTACAAACATCACCTTGCCATGTGTATGTAAGCGGAGCTCCATTGGGTCGCCAAATGGCAGGAGGTGCAGCGCTGAGGAGGGTGTGAGGCAGGAAGGCCGAGGGGGGTGGGGGGGAGGGGTGCGGTGTGTAGGGGTTTGGAGTACTTCAGAGGCAGAAGAGCTCACAGGCCCTGAACACAGAGGCGAGGCAGTGGGGGAGCCCCGGCCCCAAATGGTGTTTCATCTCCTCTGCTGCCACACTGAGATGCCTTTATCCTGCCTCTGGGAGTCAGCTTTGAGGGCTTCCTCTGATCCTTGTGGTTCTTCCTTTTGTCACTGCTCCTCTCGCTCACCTGAGCTCTGCTTGGACCCTCACGACCTCATTTGTCTCGTCATTACCCTGCTTAGAATACACTCAGTTCCTCTTTTAATGTCCATTATATGCATCATGCTTGCTAATATGCTTTCCTGTCCTTTGACTTTTGTATGTTTCCTATCAAATCAAAAACAGATAAGAGAAGGTATAAGAAAATAATATTGAGTAATCTGTAACTCAACTTTAACACAATTCCCTCCAGAGCTCATCAAGTCCTTGAGCATGACACTAAATGCTGGTCTGTGTCTTTGTGTTGCATACATGCTGAAATGAATGCAGCATCAGAATTTGTTCATAAACGGCGAAACACTTTTTAGCACACACTGCATGTTGTTGAATTTAACTTAGTTACATTTCCTGCCATGTTGTACATCTTTTACCCTTTGGATTGTAGCCGGTCTTGTTTGTCCTCTTTGTAGTATTTGGAAAATTTGCTTAGTTGTTTTGAATGGCCTTTCTCAAGTTTGTAATGATGTTTTGGTCATATAATTAGAAAATATATATATTATTATTCCCTAGCCCCCATTTTGGCTGAGACACAAGTCCATGCTGCTGTCTGCCTGACTGAGTCTGTGCGAGCTTTGTTACGTAGGCTAGAGCATCTCTCTTTAAAATGTAATGCAAGCCTTCAAAACCCCACCCTTCATTCTCTAGCAAATATGAAACTGGGGATTAACTAGCCAACATGTCTGAGTCACCTTATTCAGTTTGGCGTTGTCGCGTATTTATTGTAGAATATCAAAGTACTTGGTTGATACTCAAAATTATTAATAATCTCTGGGGGAAGGACTCTTATTCTATAAAATACTTTATTATTGAAATACCTTTTATGTGATGACAGTAAACTCATCTTGGCCGATGTCAACCAAGCCTATGGAAATGTTATTTTAAACAACTGATCAACCTGCTACATTTGTATGATATCTGGTGCAAGATGGCCATGAAAGTTTAGGTCAATAATCAAAGTGATCAAATGTATTCACTTGTTGGTCCTTAATAGGTGATATTTTTCAGTAATTTATCTGTCCGCTGTACTACTAAGCCAGTGAAATCTCAATGCACATTTGCTTTGCCTATAAACACTGAATAACCTTGAGAACTTTTATAAATGTTTAATATCATGGGTTTGGCGAAAAAAATATTGTTAAGGTCAATTTAAAGTAATCTGCTTGTTGTCATATGCTTTGTATCGTTCCAGTTGACACATGTCGGAATTCAGTATGTATGCATGTGCTATGTCCATTCAACATTTATCTACACATAGTGATTTGTTTCAGCATTTTTTTTTTTACATGCCTAACGTAACTTAAAGGGAAACTTCAGCCGTGCTGGCCCATTTTTCAGTCAAAAACTGTATTCAAATACAAATTGTATAAATGTTTTTTCTCATCAGGAAAATATTAGCTTGCATTTTCAATTTAATCAATTTGTTTTGGAAATCATAAAAAAAAGCCCCCTTTGTAATAGCCAGTATAGCCACACCCTCTTCCCCCTTCCCATGTCTTGGTACACGTTACAGCCGGGACCGGATATAATTGAAACCTTTATTAGCTTCGCCATGTCTGATTTATAAAAAGATGAGGAAATGAGCAGTTTACTTGCAGTTTCCTTCATGTCAGATTTGGTTTCTGTAATAAGGCCGAGGCCCAAGATATGAACACAATGAGTTCCGAGCGGCTTTTTGCAAGCTGAATTGTGCACAGATCATTATATATTTAATTTTAATCAAAAGAGTTAGCGTGACTCACTTTTTTCCCCATGCCCAGCTCCCGGGTGTAGACTCGCACCACTCATCCGAAAATGACGCATTGAAAACGGCCACACTCAGCTGGAAGGCCGGCCTCCTCACTGGAGCTACGGTGGTCTGAAAAATCCACCCACATGCACATCTTCTACACCTCACTGGCATTATGCGTGGGTGTGCTGTTTTTTTCAAAGTTCTACTTTGCTAGAGGCCAACCTCCGAGGGTTGTCGTGCATCTTGCTAGCCGATAGTTGACACTCTCGAGGGCTCCAGGTGGCAGAGTGGAACCGTCACTTGCCTACGATGCGGGTTGGCGTGGGTTCGCTTCCCCGCCTGGGAGACCATGTTTGTATGTTTATATGTATGCATGTTTGTGCGAGTGAGTGGAAAAACAAAAAACAAACAAAAAAGTTGACACTCTCGAAGTAGCCTCAGCAAGCGAGCGCCGCACGGCCTCGCCAAGCTGCTTTCCTCACACTTCTGGCTTTATGGCTGCATGAGCAGCCGTTTCGGAGCTCCTGAGCTGGCTGACCGGTCACCGGTGGCGGGCGCGACATCCAGGACACGGAGCCCCATGTTTGACCGGGAAGAAGTTGTTTTGATACTGCAAACCTAGTCTGTTCAGCGGCTGAACATTAACTGTTGCCTTGATAGTTGTGTGTTTTTAGCCAAGGGGAGCTCGCTACTAGCTGCCTGCTTGGAGTCCAACAAAACTTCAGTTGCTAAATGTCTAAAAACGGAGACCAATCACCACCCACATTTTACACGCACATTCCTACTCTTGTCCACGCCAACCTGTAAAAGTAACAACAATCAGTACAATATTTTCAATTTTGTGAAGGTGATATTGTTTTTTCCTTATAGGAACTCAACTCACATTAAAAAAATTCACAATAATGTGCCGTTCACTTTTATATTTTCACAGGTTGAGCTGGACAAGAGTAGGAATGTGCATAATTTGCGTGTTTTGGTGATGATTGGTCACTGTTTTCAGACACTGGGTGACAAAAGAACATGACAAACTTGTTACATAATTAGGATGCTTGCCTCTTTCCCTCTAATGACATTAGGTTGAGATGGGGGTGGTGGGAAAGGCAGGCAATGCCCAAAAAGTGGGTGGAACAAAATGTGTGAAATGTTGTCATATGAACCATATTAAATTACTACTGAGTTTTTAAGGGGGGTGGATTTTAGTGCTGATATCATTTTTACATCGAGATCTTTTATATAAGTGCTCATGTTCATCTCAATCAAGCGTCCCTTTAATCTTCCATTTCCATGTCATTACAACTGACCCTGGTACTCCTCTTGTTGTACTATAGACCCCCTGAATGTTTCAATTCAGTCACAGCTATAGAAATGTGTTGTACCAAAAAGTACCATGCACAGTGACCATGTTAGGTGTCTCACAAAGACAAACACTGAGTCTTGAGTGCTTTTAACCAAACAAAATGTTGGCCTACCCGATGATTCATTACAAAGGAAACATTTCATTTTAATCTCTTCCCTAATCCTTTGAGTGCTGGGAGCTGTTATTAAGGGTCACTCATCTGCTATCTTCAACTTCCAAAATTGAAGATTGATAGTAAATTATGGCTAGAGGAGGTTTGCAAAGGAAAGAAGAAAATTGAGCTTTCTCTGGCACCATTTTTGCTGTAAATTTCTGGGATGGGGTAGGATGTGCTTTTTGGCTTTGTGTGCCTGGTGTGATGATATCAAATGTTCTTTTCCCCCTATCTCTACTCAACTACTGAACAGCTGCGGAAGGGCTTGGCGAAATAGTACTTAGGGTTTTTCCTGACTCAAATTGAGGCAGAGGTGGTACTACCGAACCAGGTGTCACATCGGTGGCGATTACAGTCTCATTTTAAGGTATTGGTACGATATCAGCCACCCTCCTGCGGCAGTTTTATGATCAAGAACTAGAATTGAGAAATTATAAGAATAGAAAGTTGTCATTAATTTCATGCAATTTAGGGAAAATAGGGTTTTTTTCTGGCTCAAATTGAGGCAGAGGTGATACCATTCTGAGTATGATGGGAAACTACCGATATTAGGTATCGTTACCGATATTAGGTATCGTTGCCGATACCATTATCGGCCGCCCTCCTTTATGACCAGTAACTACAAATTATATGACTAGAACGTTGCCTTGATTAATTTCATGCAATTTTAAGGAAACAAATATATTGGGATATATAGGTCTTTCTTTAAAATAATCTGTCATTTTTGGGTGGGGAATTTTATTTACTAGTGGTATCTGTATTTGGTATCAGTATCGGTGACTACTCGAGTTGATTATCGGTCGGAAAAAAAGTGGTATCGAACATCCCTAATCCTGACCATGTGCCATGTATTCTGTAAATTCAACTGACTCTCTTACTTTTTAAAAAACATATATATATATTTTTTACCTGCAACATACAGGGTGTCCATAAAGTCTCTTTACCATTTCAAAAATTTATAAAAAATGCAATTGGTTAGATATTTTATTCAGCGTCTATTAAAGTTTTTTTTTTTTTTACCTCTTTTAATGCACTTCTACATGGGCACCATTAGTTGCACGAAGCACATCAAGACGGTACTCGATTTCTTGCCATGTTCGCTGTAGCATAGCCTCATCAATTGTGGCAATGGCATCAGTAATCCTTTGCTTAAGGTCAGCAATATCCCTTATCTTTCTTCGATACATGATATCTTTAACATAGCCCCATAGAAAGAAGTCCAGGGGAGTGATATCTGGTGAACGTGGCGGCCAAGGAATTGGCCCATCCCTTCCAATCCATCCGCCTGGAAATTCAACATCACCTCTTTGACAAACAGGATCCCTGAAACACACAAATGCAGTGTGATAAAAACTTTAATAAACACTGAATATAATAGAACAAATCTGAATAAAATATCTAATCTATTGCATTTTTAATAAATTTTTTAAATGGTAAAGAGACTTTATGGACACCCTGTACTTTAAGAGTTCCAATAAGAATATGACTATTATCATGATAAAGCATTCATTCATTAACACATTTCGGCACGAGTGGGAAGTCTTGGCCGCTGTTTTTTTCCCAGGATTCAAAATAAGAACTTTCCGCTGCATGATGTGGCAACGTTGCAAAAAACAGCCCATTAAATGCACAGAAGCTTTCACATATAGATGAAAAATTATTTCCAGGTTTGCATTTCCACCGTGGATGAAATATTGCCATCATGATTTTGCTACAGGCACATGAAGCTCACCGCGAGCGCTAATTCATTCTGAATAGCGAGCTCAAATGGAACGTACAATCAGTCTCATTTGGCTGCGTCTCAGAATCAACGGTTAGTTGTCCTCAACCGGGCAATCCGAAGCCCGACCGCCATGACCGGAGGAGCGACGAGAATCCGGGCTGTCACCCAGAGCTCTCATTTAAGTGGATAGCCCGGCTGCAAATACAAAATTGTAAATATAGTTCAGCGTTGTTGTAAAACTATTATGTTTATTGTATATACTGTATTTTTATGACTCTGGAGACGGCTGGAGTGCACCTCTGCCTCTGGTATCAGGAAAAGGGCGAGTGCCATGGAGAAGCTCCGTGATCAGTTTTTTCTTCGGTTGTTTCCGGTGCACTGCTATTGATATAGCGCCTCCATAATAGCACGATGCAAATGCATTGCTGCCGAGTTCAATCAACACAGCTAGAGCTCTGAGCGATATCAGGTGTTCTGGCTGGAGGCGGCCGCCCCCGAATTTTGAACACAGGAGAAAGCCTGTGACCAAATGAATGAGACTGAGGCCCTGTCTACACGTAGCAGGGCCTTTTGCAAACGGGGAGGTATTTTTATGTGTTTTGCCCTATCGGCCACACGTCCCCGGGCTTTTTTTTCCATTAAAAACTGAGGTTTAAAAAAACTCCGGCCAAAGGGAAGATTTGTATTTTTTTTACCTGATCCGTGTTCACGTATAACAGTCGTAAACAGAGTTTTACGTCATCGCTCTACACACACACACACACACACACACACACTACCTCAAGCAACTCAAGCTATAATTTACAGAGGGTGAACTGCTCACCTGCTCGTCTGACGCAAAATCACATGGCTAAACGTAGGACGGGATCGAAGTACTGGGCGAGTGAGCAGAGTTGTCGTTTGTTTCTATTCCAGAAGGCATTGTGGTGGGGTCCGTACCCTCCGTTGCTCCCCGAGAGCAACCACCACCGCCCGGGTAAATTCTTAGAAATCCCCCGGTCTCCTGGAGGTCCTCCTGGATGGCTCCAGGAGGCCCGAGGGCTGCCTCCTCCTCAGACCCGTGCGGCGAACCAGGGATCCTGGGGAAGCAACTGGCTGCTCTCGGTGGTTGTAAGTGTTCTTGCAAGTCATCCATGTACGCGGAAAAGTGATACATTTTTACCCGGTGAACGCTCCAGCGACAAGCGGGGCCTCGACGCGCTAGGGGCTCGCTCCGCGGGCCGGAGAACGCTGCAGGCAGCACGGGGGTCATACCAGCAGGGGAAATGCTTAAGAGCAGGCCGAGCACAGAGCACCTCTTCGGGCTGGCTGCAGCGATTCAGCGAAGCCTGGGTGCTGCTTATCCACTGCCAGGTGATTTTAGCTTCTCAAAGCCTTCGTTTCTCTAGCGTTGGCTCCAGACGCCAAACATTTTGTTGTTGTTTTCTTTTTATGTTTAGTGGAAGGAGAACGTGTCAGAACATTAAACCCCAACGATCCTCCCCCCCAGGTCTTAAAAGCTTCCACAATGTGTTCTGTTATTGTAAGTTGCATGAATAAAGTTGTTAAAAGACAAGTGAAGCTTTTTAAAACAAATTGTATTTGTATTTATTTATTTTTATCCTCTACGCTTCTTTATGATGTACTCACTCTTTTTTTGTTTACATATTGGGTTTATTAAAAAAAGAAGAAAAGTCGTTTGCGCTGACAGTCCGTGCTTGTGTGACGTAATGTGGAAGTGACGTCATGAGACAAGCAGTATTTGTCTAACTACTGCCACCTAGAGGCTTGGCATGCATGTAAATGAGCTTATAAACGCACTAGTCCGTTTGTGTGCTGTGTGGCTGTGTTTTATTTTAAACAAATGAGGCAATTTGGACAGACTTTTTTCTACAGGGGGGAATATTCATTTTTAAAATACCCGGCTACGTGTAGACAGGGCCTGTATGGTACATCTAAAATTTGAGATGTACGATTCAGTCTCATTCATTTGGTCGTCGCTCCGAGTCAACGGCTCGTCATCCTCATTCTTCGGTGTCCGGAGCCTTCTGGCGGATGCCCGAAGCCGGGAGAGCGGTGTGGCTCCGGGTTGCCTGTGGCTAAAGACCTGCCATTACTCAAGTGAAGGACTTGCCGAGTGGTGCGTACGCTCATGGAAATATTTAACACAAGCTTCACTTGTTCACCCATTACTACATATGAAATTGTAAATATGGTTAAGGATTACTGTAAAATACAATCATGTGTATTGCATATTAGGGGTGTTAGAAAAAATCGATTCGGCAATATATCGCGATATTACAGCGCGCAATTCTCAAATCGATTCGATATGCGGCCAAATCGATTTTTAAACATACATTTTTTATGGGAATATTCAACAAAACGTCTTACTTAGGGTTAGGATTCACACATTAAGCATGGAAGAATGTTATATTAATGGAGAATTAAGCCTTAATATTTTATTTCAGTGCTGTTCAAACATGAAACAGACTGCAACCTGTTTGGTAAATGCAGTGGCTCATTCATAAGCCTGAATTTTCAGATAAATAAATACATTTTCATACAAATCTTACAGTGTACATGTACAAATTTACTGCTAAGAATTTTCTAAATTAGATTTTTTTTTAAATCGCAATAATCAATTTATAGATTCGTATCGGGATTAATCTTATCGAATCTAATCGTGATACGAATCGAATTGCCAGGTACTAGGCAATTCACATCCCTATTGCCTATACTGCATTTTTATGTCTTGGCGGTGACGGCGGCCAGCTCTGCCTCACAGCCTTTAAAACCAGGAAATGGGCATGCTTGCAACGAAGTTTCTTGCTGCATTTCTTAAGAAATGCCTAGATCTGTTGGCCAATGAGAGGACAGTGATATCACAGTCCCACTCGGTCCCTCTCGGCCTGCGAACCAGAACCACCTTGGAAGAGGTTCTCATAAGCAGTTCCATTTGAACCGCACAACACCCAAAAAGTGCAATGGAAAAGCAACCACTAAGTCAGGGCCAAGCAAGGCTGCTTTGGTGTGGAACCGGGACAATGGAAAAGGGGCTACACTGTCCTCTTGAATGCTTTTACAAGGAAGTTTTTTTTTTTTTTTAACACCCTTGTCACGTTTAATATTTTAATATTATTCCCAAAATGCTGTCGATAGATGGCTGACTAATGCCCAAGCAGGCTGTATTGTACTAAATGTGATAATAATTTGGGAATGTTACATTTGGTTGTTGAATTGTCGTCAATTCAAGAAAAGTTTCAGCAACTTGCATCCTAAAATCCTAAACATTTTTTAAATTAACTTTTTTCCTCTGAACACATTTTTTTTTTTTAAAGAGAATGCCACTTTATTGTTAGGTAAATTTTATGTACTATATTTCTATAGTATGTTATCTACTGACAGTAATCCGCTTGCAAGCTCTTCTTCTTTATAATATACTGTATCACAGGCTGTGACGGGTAAGCATTCATAATCATAATCTAACTTTTACTACTCTCACCTCTGATCCAACCCAAATTAGTTAATGACAAGTATTTTTCACCAGGGAGGGCAGCGTATGAAAATACAGTACAGTGATAAGTTAACATAACTAATAGGGGTGTTAGAAAAAATCGATTCTGCAATATATCGCAATATTACAGCGCGCAATACTCGAATCGATTCAATATGTGGCCGAATTTTTTTATGGGAATATTCAACAAAACGTCTTACTTAGGGTTAGGATTTACACATTAAGCATGGAAGAATGTTATATTAATGGAACATTAAGTCAGTAATTCAGCGCTGTTCAAACATGAAACAGACTGCAACCTGAATTTTCTGATAAATAAAAAAAAATTCATACAAATCTTACAGTGTACATGTACAAGTTTACTGATTAGTATTTTCCAAATTTGAGTTAAAAAAAATCGCAATAATCGATTTATAGATTTGTATCTTGATTAATCGGTATAGAATTGAATTGTGACCTATGAATCGTGATACGAATCGAATCGCCAGGTACTAGGCAATTCACACCCCAAATAACGAAGTTAATTTAACTCAGAATGCTGATGTCCTTTTAGACCAGTGGGTATACTTTTTAAGCGCTAAATTGCCTCCCAGGAGTATCACTTACCGGTAATCTTGACTACCTTTGAATGTACCTGCAGCCTTTTTGATTTGGCTGCCTTTGTGCTGGAGCCTTGCGGGAAGAAAGATATAGTAAGGAAAAATATTTTCAGAAATGACTGTCCCCCATCCAAGCTTTAACAGGACAACAGGAATCGTTTTCATTTCAATCAAGCCCCTTTAATTCGTTTGCCAGCATTGTGCACTCCCTTTTGGCTTGTGCTGGACTGTGGTCACGTCGGACCAGAGTAGGTTCTTTCCCTTTTGTATTTTAAATCTTTCTGCGCGATTGTGGACAGATCATTTATCTGACTGCTTTCTGATGGGTTTCCCACATTTCTCAGTTAAAGATGGCCACTCTCTTTGGCCTTGACTAACGTCATGTGTTTTTGCAGACTTGCCTGTCTTTGACTTTGAGGCACTGCTTTGCCTGCTTCCCATCTCCGCACTATCTCATGTTGACCTGCCCTCAAATGCCAAGCTGCTGTTAAGAATCAACTATGAACATTTCCACGACTGCTATCTTTGGCTAAGATTGTTATACTTTGTCAAAATAAGATTCTCTTTCTAGAAAACATTCAGCCCTTATCTGTTTTACCGTAAAAGTCAGGATGCTGCTTGCATTTCTGCATACTTTCCCTATCATGTCTGTGTACTGCGACAACTGGAGAGTAACTGTCTTTTTTTGATCAGTCACCCTTTTTTTTGTCACCTCGTTGTTCTTCCATTCAACAAACACCAACTATGCCTTGTCTGCCCCCACTCTCATATATTCCCTCCAAACACAAAATAAAACAATAATAAATGCCCAGTAGGGACTGGGAGAAAAGGATAATTATTGGTGATTTTGGCTTTGTTTTGCCTGCTTCCTGCCACTGTCATTTAGCCCCACTGGGAGTGACTTGACCAAAGAGACCTATACATACACCCTCAGCAAGTTAGCCCTTCACTTACCATCATTGGGCGCAGCTTGCAATGAGCCATCCTTGACCGAGTGATTGAGGGAAAAGTGTGTGTATGTGTTGGGGTGTTGTGGGGTGAGGGTGGTTCTAGAGTCAAAGGGGCGCTGAGCAAAATATCCCGTTGGGAGGGCAAGTAGTGAAGAGGGACTGGTTCACTCCCTCAGCTTTTAAGTACCCCCATCCCCCACAGTACAAACACATGCACACACATACACACGCACATGAAGAGGCTTTGCATTCTCGATGAGGCGAGTTTTGGAGTTCCTATTGTGGAGAAGCATTTCAGACTGTTTTCATGCCAAAAGCTGAGTTTCCTCCACCCATTTTATTTGAATTTTCAAGAAATGAGAAAATAAAACTGAATGGAAACTCTAGAAATTTTTAAAAAAGGCCCAAAATTGGCAACAACTTTTTTACGCTTGGAGGGGGTGGATTTTGAAGTGTATCGAAAGGAAGGAAAATGCTAATTTTGGCTATGGAAACAGGTTTGGTGAATAAAAAAATGACAAGAACGGATACACGTCACTTACATTTGTCTAGTCACAAAACAATGGCAGATGATAATGTAAGGTATGTTTGGGGGCACGACGAAACGGAAATCTTTTTAGAATTAATTAAAGAAGCGAATATTAATGCAATTTTAGATGAAAAACAGCAAAGAAACACTACACCTACTGTGTCGCAGTCCCCTCAATATTCACAAAAGAAGAACAGATGGAAACGAGCACAAGTTGCATGTCTGTTTTACACATTTTCAGTAAACTTGCTTAAAATTTTTGAAATGGGTGGATGGAAACCCAACTATTGTTCACTTGTTTTTCCTGTATGTTTATGCACGAAGCAAAGGCTAGGTTTGAGTTTTTGGATAATTTTTGCCTTTGCCCAAGTGTAGACATAGTGTCGAGTTCTCCTCCCTTTATTATGGTCCTTGTGAGGGTCAGTAAAGGGCTTATTTGTTGTGTTTTTTTGTGAAGATGTTTCTGTTTTTATGGCTATAACATCGCCTTACAATGTTAATTGTTCTTCACTTGCACCAAGTGTAGCTATTACATGGGAATTATCGCTAGCATCTCCTAAGATCACCCAGTTGAGAAGGTCAAGTAGGACTTGACCTTCTTCAAAATTATTAAGGCTTCAGCATCCTGCAGTGTCTCGCTTGTTTGTGAAATGAAAACAACTCATTAAAGAACCTTTAAGCCTGCATCTCGCTGAGAAACAGACATTGTGAACATGTTTGATATTTGATTGTGACTAGAAAAACGGTATGAGAGCATGAAGAGTGTTTCAGAGTGTGGCAAGTGTCTTTGCAACATTTTGCAGCACTGAAGGAAGCCTGCTGAAAAAGCAATATTCGCTTCGTGCATACACTCTCGCAAGCCCGCGACACTCAGTGAACTACAGGCTTTAGTACCGGCTGTACCCATTTTGAAGGCATCCCATTTCGTATCAAATTCATGTCATATGACTAAGCCCTGAACCAGCAGATACCTTTAAGTGTAATAATTTTTGATCAATGTAGAAGAGTGGCTAGTAAAATTGCTGTACACTGAATACAATTGTTTGCTGTCTCAACCCGTTGAAAACAACGTTCAATTATCATGGCCAAGTAACTCTGTGTTAAACATTAAAATCACACATATGTAAACATAAATAAAAAGGTAAGATAACTGTAGATGACTAAAAGATCAAATACTGAGTACAAGCATCTCAGGGAACAACACACAATATCATGGGGCCCTCTGCACCAGGACCTGATCGTAGGCCACAGCTGCAGACTTTCAGCATTGAGCCCCGGGGACCAAAGATGCTGTATCACTGCCACGGCCCACCAGAGCTCCCGAAGCAGAGGGCTCCCTCCAAGGAAACACAGGAAAATAGATGACGGTTGCTCTGATATAATAACCAATAAAAACGTGAAAAAATATAACCAGAGAAGACCTATAATTCTATAGAACAAAAATACCCACACAAATGACTGTTTATAATATAAGAGCTATGTAAAAGTATATAGTCATAAAATATTAGTTAGATTTAAAAAGTCCAATGAAAAAGGTGGGTCTTGAGTCTAGTTTTAAAAGCAAGAACATTCTCTGAAACCTAAGATTCTCAGGCAAGCTGTTCCATAAATGGGGCTGTAAAACTGAAAAGATGCCTCAAAGTGCGTGCCCTGACTTTTGGAATGACTAAGGCCCAAGCCAGAGGACCTCAGACCTTGGGAAGGTTCATAAGAATAAAGAAGCTCAGACAGATAAGAAGGCCCAAGAAGTCCATTCAGATATTTTAAAAACATTATATAAGAACCACCTTAAAACCGATCCTGAAACAAATGTAAAACCAATGCAATTATTTTTAAATCGGTGTAATGAGCCTTATGGCCTTAGTCAGGACACACACTGTCGAGTCCTGTAATAACTGTAAACTTGTAATGTTTTTTCTTTTTCTTTTGTTTTTGTTTGGAAGATGACAAAGCCGGGCATTTCAGTAGTCAATCCACATTATGGTGTGTCTAGTAGTTGGCTTCCTCATTTGAATGTCGAAGTGGATTTGGATCAGCAGGCAGTTCATATTTCATTGTGAAAAGTTTTGTTAGAATGCAATTTGTTGTTAGAATGAACACAGTATGCCATGGAAAAACATGACAACTATTTTAAGTCTTGTGAATGGTAGTCCTTTTCAGTGACTTTGCAGTACATGATGGAGAGGAGCCGGAGAGACACAGATTGCTTCTGCAGTCTTGAAAAATACTGACCCAACTTCAAGGCCACTGTAAATAACTTTTTTTTGCCACTTCAAAAGTGCCACCAGGCAGTGAATAAAACACAGGACCAGAATAGATTTGTTGGTATGTTGACTTGATTGACACAATGTGGTAAAAGCACATGAACTACATATGTACAGTTGTACATCAAGCTAATTTCTCACTTAGACACATATCTCGTTCACCCACACCGTTTAAGGTTGTAAAAGCAGTTTGACAAATAGTTGCTTTGTTCAGAACCCTTAATTGTTTTTTTTTATCATGTCTCGTAAATGTGTTATTTTTTCTTTCTGTGATTCCTTTTTTTCTTCTTTTCTTGTGCTACTTCCCTTCCTTTGTGGATGAATCGGGAAGTGACCTGAGTTAATAGTATAACCTTTTGACTTTTTGCATTTGTCTTAGAGATGCTAAGGGATAAGCACTTTTATTCTCTTACTGAAAATGTCCTGGAAGAATGTGCATTACAGTTCAGTGATTAACAGACAAGCAGGTCTGAATTGCATAGGAAAAAAATGGGTCAACGGTTATTTATTTATTTATTTTTTTTTAGCGACTCACTATAAATACAAGGAAGGAAAATAGTAACAAAGACTGTCTGGACCTACTCTTGAAAATTAATGCTGCTTAAATGTCCGTTCTTAGCTAATTGTATTTAATTGTAAAAGAGATTTGTCCATAAATACCGTGCTGCTTGCATTGCACAAATTGATGAAGCCTGCTTGTATGAGATGCAAAACATCTTCTAAAGCAACCAGAACAGTCCAGTTGTGATCAATTAAATGTCCTGAGAATGTAATGACCTGGATGAATGACAATTTTCACGTATAGACATATATAAACATGTTTCCAGAAAATTTTCATTTTTTTCCCCCCATTCAGAACTTGCAATTAAGCAATTAAGTAGACACTTGCTCTGCTTTTTAATGCTAAATTCACAACCACTGATATAGAGCACATTTTTAAATTTGGACCTAACTGAGGCCAGAACCATTCAAGATTGCGTACAAATGATATTTATAATGTGTAATGCCTGACTGTCAGTCTTGTAAAGAAAGCACATTGGTCTTTTTTCATAGGAAGGGCCATATTGAAATCATTTTGCAGCCCATTTTTATATCTTGGACTCCCCTGTAAGAAACTTATTTTCCTTTTGATTCTACTCTCCAGCTGTCTCTGTTGGTTTTCCTTGTTTTGCTGTTGCATGTTATGTTTGGTTACATTTCATGGCTGTGAGACAAAAACAGAATGCAGAAATAGGAAGAAAATAGCATCTCTTTATTTTGTGAGTTCACCAAGATTATTTGTTTAATAACATCTTGGGTCTTCTTTCCTATCTGTGCTGCTTTATTTCTTAGGAAAAATGAATGACTTCTGGTATTTTGATTTGCATATTTTTTGTTATGTCCCATGGTGAAGTCAAATAAATCACACATGAGAAGCTATAGACACTAATGGTTAATTTTCAACAATCAAGAAGTAGTCCAATTGCCTTTTGTTGATTACTATACCCTACTGGGCTCGAGACTGAGACCAATATGGCCGCAAATGAGGCCACTTTAGCAGAGGTGGACATTCCGTCAATATTGACAGTCCGTCAATGACGGACGCCCACTTCGAATGGCGGGAAACATTGACGGACACCTGTTTTGCTGAGGAATGACGGATTGACGATTACAATGCCGTTCAGCTTGAAATATTGACGGATTGACGATGACGGAAGGGTGCCCCGACTGTTGAATGATTGCCGAATGAC
The DNA here is from genome assembly GCF_054856555.1 of Leptonotus elevatus. Lineage (NCBI taxonomy): Eukaryota > Metazoa > Chordata > Actinopteri > Syngnathiformes > Syngnathidae > Leptonotus > Leptonotus elevatus. The sequence continues at coordinate 5,447,954 of NC_141249.1, forward strand.
GGACGCTCAAAATTTCTTGACGCGCCCACCTGTGTGTGCTGATAAAAATGTCATCAGGTCAAACTGGCGCGAGAGCAGTGAGTCGCTCTGTTTAAAACGTGGTTGAAAGTCAGTCTTTTTCATTGTTTAAGCCAGACTCTTCAGTTATAGTTAAACGATAGAGCGCCATCTTGCAATGTATTTGAGTTGGACACAACCAGCTGCAATATGATTGCCGTACATTCGCATCGCACATACACGTCACTGGAATGACAACAAGCATTTAACTAAATAGATTTTATTTTATTTTTTTACATATGAGAACACAAATGAGGAGAATGCTGTTGGTGTTGCAGGGATAGCGAAATATTCCAAATTAGACGGTAATGATGTTGAAAAGGTTAGGGAGACATTGGCTGAGCAAAAGGTGAAGAAAAACTGTTCGTGTCGGGCCCAGATCTGAATGATTGAAATTATACACATGTAAATTGGCTTATTATTTTACCAATAGGGATGAAAAGGTTTGCGGTTTGACGCAATCCTGAGTGGAACTTTGTTTTTTCCAGAAAGTTAGATCATAGATCTGGAGAGCTGACGTCTTGCCAGTTTTCTCTCTGTCTTGTCTGGATGAGGCGTGGGCACCATCTGCCAGCTTCTTCAGGGTTTCTGCTGGCCTTGCTTGGCAGCTGTGAACCAGAGACAAGTCCCGGTACCCCTCCATCAGTTTTACAGTTGTTTCCATAATTCAACTTCCATTGTTAACATGCACTGTTTTTAAAATACTTTAATATTAAGTTAACCAATATTTTTTTCAGTTGTGAGCAGTTTGGTCTGTGGACGTATTGAGCAATAAACAACCCTTAAATTAGTGTTTTTCAAAACCTGACATTCCATGACTTGAAAACGTATTCAGACACATTGCTGCCGCATTGTACTACTACTATCTACCCAAAAGTTATTTTAAGTTTAAAAAATATTGTAGTATAATCTCACATCACATTGTGGCCAACGGTAGAATATGGGTTGGTTGCAGGTAACATCATGAATACTGCATGGGTTAGCCTACATGCTATTTGGTACACTAGCTATCTTTTTAAATATGTGAACAGTCTTTGACTCTTATCTTTACACAATATTTTTTGGGATTGTGTTCTGAGCAAGACATACTGTACCATTTCTGACACTATAGGAATTTCAGCCACAATTAAAACGACTCAACCAACTCATCACATCAACAGGCCAGATGTTTTTTTTCCTTTTCTTCATACGTTAATCCATCAGTTACCTGGTCGATGAGTGAAAGGACTTTTCTCACACTGAGCTCTGTTGGAATGTTAGAAGTGTGTGCGCTTGTGCTGTTGTGGTATTAACGTGTCTGTTTACATTCCTTTGCAGGTGTGCGGGATAGGGTTCAGTGATCGTCAGACAATAAAGAATTGGCAGACTTTTTTTTTTGTATTATGGTGGAAGCAATGTCTTCTAGAAAAGCCACACATTAAACAATACACAGTGTATGCATATGTTTCTAAATCATACTGCCTTTAACATCCGTGCGACTCCTCAAGCTCGGCCATCAGACGCCTTCTCCCTCCTAACGCGGACATCATAGTCTCGTTACGAGGGCTCCGGATTTCCATGTCACCACTGACTATAGCTGTTAAAACGTCCGAAAACCGTCACCAATCGTCATCCAAAAATAATTTGTTGGTTTGTTTTATTCCAGTGATATTATGTGGTTTTTAAAGATGTCTCAAGCCACTATGACTTGTTGACTCTCCCAGCAAAGCCACAGTGTCATCCCCAAACCGTACATGCCATCTAAGGTCACTCTCGATAACGTCATGTCCTGGCTCTTAGCAGCAAAGCCACTTTTACATATGAGGATGTCCTTGTCTTCTTTTTCCTTTTTTTTCTTAAAATCACTCAGACTTCAGCTTTTGCTCACTTCAATGATTGCCTGTAGAATGGGAATAGAAGAGCTTTTCACTGTTTAGACAGCATAAGATATAAAACAGCGTATGCATATTCAGCCAACAACCCCTCTGCAGGCCAACCTGCTGACTGGCAGCCAGGCTTTACATGTTGATGAAATCCAGTGACTGGGTTCTTGTCAGTGTTAATGTGTTCATACATAGTTAATTGCAGTGTTTTTGTTGTGTATTATGTGGTATACTGTAAATAACGTGGTTTGATTATGTATAATCATTATATGTTATTAGTGCAGCATACTATTATAGTTAGCGTAAAACTTTAAATAGGCTTATTCACTCATCTCGATGGGCCCCCTTACAGTGTAAATCAGCTTAACTATACAAGGAATGATATCTTGTGCATTGAAAATGCTGGGAATCGTGAAACGCTCCATGTGGATTTCTTTTCACGTTTAGAACTTGTCATTGTGACAACTGTAGCAGCAAAAGCAGCAGCAATGGTTGCACTCAGGAAATCTGCTTTATTTCTCCATCACGTGACAAGTGGTTATGAAATCAAAATGTTATTTTAAAAAGAGCTGCAGTTTTTATGTCAATTATTGTCTTCTAAGAAACATTCATTCTTGACTCATTTTTCGAACCGCTTGTCCTCACTTGCGGGTGTGCTGAAGCCAAATTGTATTACTTTGGAAGCGTTGGACTTCTTAACTGTACTGAACTTTAAAAATATATATATCAGTGGAAAATAGTTCAGCTAAAACAGCTCCTCAGAGTTCATTTCTATTTTTAACCTATTCCTTCCTTGTTCTTAACACTCACCATTTCTTCCTGCTGTTTGATTTACAAAATTGTATTTAGCACGGAGTGAGTAGTGTGCATGTATTTTAAGTGTTTGATTTGGCTCTGTGGCTTCCTGCTGCAAGTTTGGGACACAACATAGTCCCAAGTGTTCTCACTTTAAACTGGCAAGGGCGTGCATGCATGCATTTGTGTTTGTACTTAGGTGAGGTGTCAACTTAAAATACAATCAGACTCTATCGTTGTTGCTTTCAAAGTTAAGTTGTTTAATACTGGTGTGTGTGTGTGTGTGTGTGTGTGTGTGTGTGTGTGTGTGTGTGTGTGTGTGTGTGTGTGTGTGTGTGTGTGTGTGTGTGTGTGTGTGTGTGTAATATGTCAATCAAAGTCTATATGGCTATGCATTTGTGTGTACAGTTTGGGTCCTTATTTTCTTAACTCACCACAGCTCCCCATGTTGCCTTCCTATGTACACTGAGCAGCCAACACAAATTCGAGAACAAGTTAACGTCTTTAAGATTACTACGCTTCATTGTGTTCAGATATACAGACACCCATTTTTGCTACACATAAATTCTGCAGACAGTGTAGGCGTTTGAGTTTTCACTTATGTGACAGAGTGGGGGGTCTTTTGGCATCCATTGAAGTTTAAATGTTATTGATTTGGTGTTGTTAGATACAGGCAATCTGGCCCGAGGTTTGTCATTTTGTTCAGATGCAACTAATAATTCCGTCAAATGCAGTGATTCTCAAAGTGTAGTATGGATACATCTCTGTCTCTCTCTGTCTCTCTCGCTCTGCCATCATTTAAGTCTTTCATATGTGGTGAAATATTCAAACCCTCCTGAAAACACAGAATTTTCTTATCTTTCACATGCATGTGTTGAACCAGTGTGACCACTGAGAAGTTTGTTTTCATCCTCTTTCCCTGTGAGATTTTTCATCATAATGGATGCCGGGCTCAGGTATGCGACCTTGATCTTCCTTTGGAACGTTTTCACGTCGGCTCTACTTTAGCAGCAAGTTGTTAGTCCCAGGATGCACTGCGGGCATGGCGCTAATGTGACTACAGTACTTGTTTGTCGCTCTTTTTCCAACGAATACCTTGCTGTTGTAAGTCAACAAGTCCGATTTTGAGTGCTAGTGGTATTGTTATTGTGTCTTGAAAATATACGTTCATCCTTCACATACTTGGGATTTGGCGCACGGAGATTCATATATTTGTGGGTTAAAAAAAATCAATACAGTATTTTGAAAATATTTTGTAATCTTTGGGAGGTTTTTCTTATTTATTTATTTTTGTCATTTAAAGCATATTTGAATGTTTATCAGGTTAAAAAAATATATTGTTGAGTTTTGCATTTTAATGGGCGTGAATTATATGTGGATTTTCACTATTTGCCAACCGGCTTGGTCCCTATCCCCCGCGAATATCGGGGTTCTGCTGTACAAATGTAAAGTTTTTTGTCTTTCTTGTTCTCACTGTAGACCTAGCCCCACTTTTCCATACTTTCTTTTCTCCAGCTCTGGGCCTCTTGGCCCCCCACACCCATCCCCCAACATGTGGAAAGCATTATATTCTGTCTGGTGGAGAGGGTGAGCAAACATCCCCGGACGAGACTGGGAGCCTCTCAGGCTGGTGCCGCATCGTGGTGACATTTGCCTGGCCTTAACACTGTTTAGACAAAAGGGGTACTTGTTATTGCAGAACCATAGCACCTGATCGCTGACAGGCTTCCACCAACCCCCTACCTTTTAATTGGACCAAACCTTCTGTGAAAGAGCTGAAATGAAAGTGTTGGTGGAATTTTCTAAAAACGACACCATGAGTCTATTGCATACTGTCGTACTTTTCACTATGAGGTGAAAAGATCGCTGGTTTTGATCTGCTTTAAGCCACCATTTATGTGCAGTAATGATGTTTTATTGGATTTATTGGCATTTTGTTCTGCCAAATGTTAACAGGAAGGCTGATGGGAAAATGTATAGAAATTGGCCGAATTGCATTACATTGAAAAGCCATTGTGTAGTCTGATTGATACATGTACTACTGTGAGATATGGGCAATATATTATGTCCAAAAAGAGTGATTTTATTTCCCGATATATAACGTTATGGAAATGTAGTGTATTTCCCTGAAATTACATGGAATGAATGGAAAGTCATATGGGACAATACCACGTATTTATTCATTGTTTGTTTGTTTGTTACTGTTATTGTTAAACTGTTGACCAATCTAAAGTGTTGAAATGGCTTGCTGTCCTTGGTAATGCCATGTTAATTGCTCAACAAACATACTGTTCCTGCCCGACGGCACTGATCTAATCCTCGGGCTCTGAATTGTAAATGTTTTAAAACACTCCCCAAATTGATTGGATAAATGCCATCAATCGTGAGGAAATGGGTTTTACCTGTACTACATTATGTGTCTACCAGTTCCTTATTATGTTAACTGCTAGTTTGAGTAACATTTTATTTTAATCCTCGCCGTGCCGTTTATCACTGTTATCTCATAATGTACCAGCACAGAGAGCATCCTAATTTTACATACTGGTACATTATATTCCACTGATCCAAATTTTAAGATACTAAAGGAAGCCACATTGTAAGCTGATAGCGATACTTCTACTAGGGTTGCACGATAATGCTATTTTCAACCGATACGATAAACCAATCATTTAGAAATTGCCGATGTCTATAACCGATGAGTATGCGGATAATTGTTTGCAAAATTAACTTGAATACAAATATACTTTCGAATCCTACTATAAGTCTAACATGTACAAATACATTGAAACATTGTGTAAAGCCACCATAAAGCTGAATTTTATTGATATCGCTGCTTCAAAGCCAACCAGTAACTCATTTTGAGTTTGCCAAAACAAAACAGTTACATTTTAGAAATGCAACAAAAATCTGCAAGGGTAACATTTTGGGGAGTGTTGCGCAGTAAATTATAAAGGGAAGATTTTTATGCAGCCGGGTTGGGTTTTGGGAGGACAAAGGGAGGGTCAGCTAGACAGGAAAGCAAGCAGTCTGTTCCAAGCAGGCTTATCAGTCAGTCAAGGTCACTTCTAGGGGTGGGCGATTTCTTGAATTAATTTGAGTGTTTTGTATTGGACGATTGAAAAAAAATTATTATCTATATGAATAATAATTATTATTAAAAACTGCCAGTTGTGTCCTCACACACTCCATACGGGAGGAACTCAACAACAGCAAACAAACTCCTGCAAAAAAACACACAAAACAGTTTACCATGTTACTGTGGAGGAATCATTTACGCAAGGAAACACGTATGACAAGAAAGGGGCACAATAAGAGCGATCACCAAAGTGGACACGTTGCACCTTCCTAATTATATGGCACCCATGTATACAGTGAGGAAGACTCGATTTCACCACTTGCTGAAAACGGGAGAACCCAGGTATGTGCTACTGCTACCTAGCCGCAAGTATATTGCTCAAGTTGCAATATACTATATACGCCATTTGTTTAGGCAGTGGTTATTTTGCCGTGACTGGCAACTCAAATGCTAGTGATATTTTTTCTCTCGCCGCCAATATTGGTCAATCGCCGGAGCAAGGAAGTCTTTAGCCTGCTGTAAATTTGATATTTTATCCCGATTGCTTATCGACATTTACAAGCTTATGTGAATAGTACAAAAGTGCACGTTTATGTCGCTGCGTGGTCGCAACGTACTCTATCTCGTCAAGACGGACTCGCCTTGCCAAGCACTTACCGGTATGAAAGACAAGCTTACTTTCACTCGCCTTGCCCGTGACGTCTGCGACATAAAATCCTTAAGAAATGTAGTATAGTGGGCTGGTAATGCTGATATCAGCCTATTTTCAGTGACAAAACAAATTGAAAAGTGAAAGGAGATCTATAGAAGGGGTGAACTTAGTGAAGCGGAGTAATCACGGTAAAATAGCCGATTTACGGCAGGCCAAGACTTTCTTACTCGGCGGACTGGCCAATCAAATAAAGCCTAAAGGAAATTTGCCAGTCATGGCAAAACAGCTACCTAAATTTACATAACAGTACTTGTACTTGTAAAATCAGCAGACAATTGGAGGGGATGACAAGCTCAGACCTCGGTTACTACATTAAAGCCAAAATGTGATGTTCATTTGTGTCATATTGAGGGACACAGGTCGCACTGTTCAGCTTTTAAAACAAAGTTGACAAATTGTTTTTACTTTTCTACTTTATCAACACATAGATTTACATTTCCAGAAGTATTTGATTCAAGGTAGAAGTTTTGCACATTGATTCCAAGTGAAGAAATATGGTTACTTTTGTTAACTGATCAAATAAAAGCAAAACTTTTTAAGTTCTTGGTTTATGTAAAAAAATTATTTAAAAAATCATTAATTGAAATGTTTGTTAAAAAATCTTGAGATTTTCTTTTTAGGCAAAATCACCCAGCCCTACTCACTTCGATATTGCTTCATGTACAAGAAGTGAAAAGCCCATTGTTAAAGAAAATACAGGTGTCCACAATACAGTATAAACTTATGTCAATACATGTTAAGTAGTTATTTTCCATAACAGGACAGTAGAGAAAGCCCGCAGTCGCCATGATGCATCTTCTGTGAACACGAGGTTGCGCGCATTATGACGTCACAAATATATGACACTACCATAAGAGAGAGGAGGGGTTGAGGAGTTGGTCACAACTTGAGCAACAACCACACAGATTGACCAATGTGGCATGTCTATTATTATCGGCTAATTTCTTTATTATCTGGTATATCTGTATCTGACATCAAACTGGTCGATAATTGCCGATAATTACCGACCACCGATATTATCGTGCATCCTTCGCTTCTACATCGCAAAACCTATTTAAAAAATGTGATAGCTTACAGTGGTTCGCCAAAGAACCAAAGGCAACTCACCACTTTATAAATAAATATTAAGTTTTATCCATTACATTATATGAAATAACTACGATACCAGCATTAGGGGAATAAACCTAAAATCAATAATGAAAGTGAACTTCTGTTCATGTTACGTTACAAATTGTATGTAGTAGGAAATATTAGGCCAATCAGGATCACTTTATCCCCAGTCCTTTGACTACCATACTACCATAAACCTGTCCTCGGTGTGTGGGCTGGGACCTTGGTGCTATTGTCTGAGGTTGTCTAGTACTTAGATTGACGCAAATTGAATTGACCCCCAGCATACAGAAATGCAGCTGGCAAACTCTTGTCGGCCAGTCAATTAATTAGTCAACCTGATCCACTGGGCTGAAAGGGAGACATAATTCATTATCAAAGGTTTGGTTTCTTTGTGGTCATTATAGTGACATTTAGAGATCCGCTTTGGACATGCTTCTTCCTTCTTTTCTTCAACCACTCATCTTTCTTCCTATAATCTGCATTAGATGTGACTGCAGCATCAAAAGTATTTATTGCCAACAAAATTGATGAAAAATGTGTTTTCTGGGTTGCTGCTGCAGGACTTTTTCTGAACAAAAAAAAATCTCAATGCCTTTTTTATCTGTCGTGTACAGTGTTCCCTCGCTATAACGTGGTTCACTTTTTGCGGCCTTGCTGTTTGTGGGATTTTTGTGTGTGCAATTTTGCAAAAAAAAAAACATTACAGTAATGTATCTATTTAATAAAATGTATGAAGGTTTGAACATTGAGAATGTTAGAGAGAAAATGTAAATGCCTCGATGAGAAAAGCGTATAAACGGTTTTAGAGCCTTAAAACATTTATAATGAATATAAAGCATAAAGCTAACTACTTTGCGGATTTCATTTATTGCCGGTATTTTTTGGAACCTAACCTCAGCGGAAAACAAGGGAACACGGTATTTCGGTACTGCTGAACCCTTTTTCCTGTTTGGTTTGCGAAGAGCAGGAGGTATACTTTTTCATTAATTACAATTGTTTTATTTTATTTTTTAAACTTTTGTAGCTTTTGTGGGGGTACATTAGTTGGGGAAAGTAAGGGCAGGGAGAAAGTATTAGCACAAGGTTGTAGAAAAGGGGAGTATTGCACACACATCAGAGGCGCAAAACTCTGATACTGCATTTCTGGCTTCAGCCATTTATAGTGCAGTGAATGGAGAGTTGGCTGGCAGCAGGGGACGTATGGAAGGTAGAAGGTAGAAAGAAAAAGACACGCACTAAAGAAAAAAGACTGAGCTCCGCACCAGCAGTATGAAAGGATGCAGTTAATCCAGTCTTTTGGGTTTGAAGCTTTTATCTGCCAGTTGAATTAAAACCAATATTTTGGCCTCCAGTAGATTTTGCCTAAATGTGTGATGGAAAACTTAATGTGAGAGTTACTGTGAGTTTGAGTGGGGCCACATCATGAGTGTACATAGCACTATGGCGACTTACCCACCAAAGAGATACATCATACACCCATTTTGTGTGTTCACAAAAAAAGCATGGATTGCTGACCAGCAGACTCTCAGGACAGGATTCCTGTGGCACACCGCATATATTACGTCCTTGTCGTCCCTGTTTCAGTTGTCTCCTTCATTCCATTGTTTCCATTCTCCTCAAGGTTCATACAAGCATCTGATTAGACAGGCATCTTACTCGTTGACTGGTAGGCCAACCATCTTTGGACTGTATTCCAAATACACATTAAGAAGGATGAAATAACTGTAAAGGAGAAAACAAATATTTTGTGGGAGCTCATGTTTTCCCCGTGAGAGCCCGGCAACTGAGAAGCAAGAATCAATTAAAAGGACTGTTTTCCCTGGTTCAATTGCCTGTTTGACCGCTTTGGAAAAAAACATAATCCCCATATCTGGTCCACCACAATGAGTGAAAGTTAGTAAAATAGATTGTATTTCTATTGTGCAGTTTGAGTTTCTATTTAAATTTAGAATTCCTTTGAATGAATAATTTGTGGTTAGATTAACCCTAGGCGGGGGATTTAGTAACTGGTGTATTGAGACAATAGAGAAAAGCTTCAACAAAGATGGCTATTTAGAGTTATTATCTCAAGAGTACATCTTGAATTACACCCCCTTTTAGTCAGGACTTCATAAAAGAACTATGCTGGTGTCATTGATTGTAGGAAATGTATCATGTAAATTGACTGCTACTCTGCCAATTACTTGATATGATTTTTACCATCTCTAGAATGTTTTGTACTGCATCTTTGAACGGCTGCGGACAAGTCAGCGTTTGATTGTGGGTCAGGGGAGGCCACGGGCCCACAGTGACCTAGGCAACTTCAGTCTTCTCAGGTTTCAGAGGCCAGCATTCCTCCCTGGCTACTCCATAGCTGTGAAAACCACAATGCAGCTCCAACAACAAACACCGGAGGCACTGGAGGGAAAAGGCAGCAGGAGTTTCTCTCCTGGTTCAGTTCTAATCTTGTTTTTGTTTGCTTGTTCCTGTTTATTTGACCATAAAAAAAAACAAAAAAAAACATGCCCTTGTTTTTTATTCCATGAAGGCTGCAAAGGAACAACACACTCTTTGGCAATTCATTAAACATTTGGTTTCTCAAGGTTGACTCACTTTTCCTCAAGAGCTGGTGGAAGCAATGCTTCAAATTCAGCTTGTTTAGAAACTCATCTGAAATTGCACCACTTGACATCTGTGACTTAGCGTTGCTTTAAACTCAGAGGTGAGAAATTTCATGGCCAACGATAACAATCCGAAAGGAATCTGGTTTATTCGGCGTGCACCGTGCAACGTCATTGCTGTTCTGTGTTATGTCTAAAAGGTGGCAGGAAAAGGCTGCAGTGGTGGAACCAGGCAATTTTAGGTGTTGGGCACTGGGGCCGCTTACAGGGAAGAACTTGCTCAACTGCTGCTCCTGCACAAACGTCAGTGCTGTCTGTTGGAAGTGTGCGTGCGTTGTGTGCGTGCTTGTTAGGACTGCCAAGATGAGTCAACTAGTCACGATTATGTAGATTAAAATAGTCAACAATTTAATAACCAATAATGTCTTCTTTTTTTTTACGCTTTGGTTTCCTCTAAAAACTGGCTCGTGTCCCGTGGCCGCAGTAGTTGTAATCCAAGTTATCTGTGATGATTAGAATTAATACAGTACAATCAATTTATGTAGTTGAAATTAAAATTTTCAGTTGATTTAGTCAAGTACAGCGATTCAAATATAGATGATTCCAATTCAGTTTCTGTTGGTACATATTTCATCCCATGATGTTCTAACAATGAATGACGTCGTTTGCTTCTCATCAACTTAAGGTTTAAAGTGTAACTCGAATGAAAAGCATATCACTGCTCCTGGTTATACTGCAAATGCTAGCGTGATGTCAGTCAGAAATATGAGGGAAGACTGCACTACTGTAAAATTTGTGAAATTCACTTCATCACTTTCCCCAAAGCTGCTATTCTTTTTGTATCACAAGAACCTCAAATCATCAAAATCTGACATTAAGATGTTTCTTTTTTGCCCAGGCAAGGTCATAATGCTACGAGTCAGCATGCAATGGAGTTTTGGGAAATCAGATGTAAATATTGATTTAACCTCACTGTCTTGTTACCTATCTGTTTCTCTGCAGAGGATTTTCAACTCGTTCGTGTACACCGAGAAGACATCAAATGGAGAAACGGAAGTCCAGCAGGTGAGCGACGCCAGAGGCCCTTCTCCTTTCCTCATGTGTTTGCTGCACAGATGGTGTATTGGTCTTGTCCAGGGCAGAGTTTATTTCAAAAGCAACATACACACACATTCATGGTCACGTTATTCAGTTGGTTCAAGGAGAGACAAGGTGATTTTGAAGGGTGTTAAAATTCTGCTGCTGCTGTTGCTGCTTCTGCTGTCTCATTGGCTTTGAAGATGTGCCTGTGTTTGGACTCTTCTGTTTTGTCGCACTCTGCTCACAATACAAGCGAAGTAGTGCTGTCATCAGTCAGTCAGATGACTTTAAAGTGACAATGGTGTTCATTCAGCAAATTAATAGGAAAGGAAACTATGACTGTAAAACTGCAGGAATTTGTATTGTATGCGAATATGATTGTGTGTGTCAGTGCATTTTCACTCGTGCGTGTACGGCCTCGGAAAAGCGACAAACAGTCAAAAACAGACTGGTAAACAGACACCCGAAGGAACAGACAGCTTGATGTTTGCATTTGTGCTTGTGACAGCAGTGTGTGTGCGTGTATTTGTTTTTGTGAGTGAGTGGCAAGAATGTGTGTGTGTGTGTGTGTGTGTGTGTGTGTGTGTGTGTGTGTGTGTGTGTGTGTGTGTGTGTGTGTGTGTGTGTAAAATACGTACAATATCCCTGAGCTCTCAGATATTTACAAATCCCAAAGTCAATTCAATCTAGACCATTAGAATCTCTTAGAAACACATTTCTGTTACAGATTTAAATAAAAAATCTCCTGATTGCATTTTCCTTCCTACTTCTTTGAACATGTAAGGTAATATTTTCTCATGTATGGATGTTTCAACAAGTTACTTCCAAAATGTAAAATATTCTGTTATAATTTCCTGTCCATTTGAAAGTAAATTTTGTTTTGTAATAGCACGGTTTATTCTTATATTTCTTCTACATAACTTTTAAGTTCTATCAAGCCTTCATGGAATGCAAGCTTTCATGGAATGCATAACGATCGAATTTCAGCGTCCTTTTGCATTATGGGAACAGGAATTAATAAGCTTCGGCTTCATCCCCTTGGCCCTTTTTCTTTTCGGGTATTGTCCGAAAGGAAAGATAAACAATATAAACAAACAAACAAAACAAGCCAATGTCAATGTACAAAACCAGGAAGTAGAAACCTACCAAAATAAAAGCTGTAACAGCTCCAACTAGGGGTTCAACCAACTAGCCGACTAGTCAATGCATCAACTTTACCACTCAAATGGTTGCTTTAGCTTAATATCGATTAGTCGCCACTCATATTTTGGCATTAACATGTTAACGTTTGGAAATATTTGACTAAAAATGAGACCGGTAGCACGGTCACTTGCAAAATTCACAAGTTTACATGATCTATCCTCAAGTATAATAAATGCACACCCTTCTGAAAAATAACACTAGCTAACGAGCAACCTTCAAAAAAATAACATAACATAACTGCACGTGTGCCACAATATATTATTGCAAAACATCACTCCTGTATTTTTCATTGTATACTATTCTTATTTAATGTGGCGAGTAGCAACCCTGCAGTTGTGTTAGGTGAATGTGAATGTGCTGCAGTCTCAACTCAGAAAATTTGAATGCAAATTAGAATTACCAACCGAGGTTTGCGGTCACGTCTGACGGGTTGACCTTTAAAAAAAAAAGTTTGAACTTTGGCGCATATTTTTCCTATTCATTTTTGGTCATCCTCCAAATTGTCATGTGAGGAAATCAAAATGACACTACAGTACATTTTTCACAAAATGAAATAAACTCCGGTTTCTTGCCACAAATTAAAGTAAAATGTCAGTTTTAATTAAAAATAATTTACATGCTTTTCCATGGCCTACTGGCCAGAAGTACATTATTGGCCATATAATTAAAATTCTGTCTTGTGTACTATCCTCTATGTACACATACTGATTGACAGACGTTATTATGATCAGATTATTATTTCCGTTCGATAATGCATCAACAGTGAACTAAAAGTCAGCTATTGATTGTAAAACTGGTCAAACTGTGTAGGATGGCATGACTTCACAGAAACCTAAGATGAGCAATACATTCTGACTGCGTAGATTACCGTATGGAAAAATAAATAAATACAGTAAATAAAAATATCACCGTTTTTCAGTTGACCATTTCATCCCACCTGCTGTTTCGGGTTTTTAGAACAAGTTTGAAGAGTTTATGTTAATTATATTCCCACTTTAATTTTCTTTTAAATATGGCCCGCAGTCTTGCATATACTCTGTTATACCATTGCATGATGTATTTCCAAAATTTTTGGGTCGCCATGCGGGTGCATCATTTTGATACAGTTTGTAAAGGTTTCTCTGTCATGGTATGGAAGTACATTATTATTACTGTATGCTTGTTTATGCATTCAGCAGCATGTCCGTCACGTTTATGAAGTGTGTTGCAGCAATACTTGCCTGTTTTTAGTGTCACTTAAAGTGTTCACATGTGCCCTGAGCTCACACAGGTGCAAAGACTTTCATGTTGCTGCAAACATCCAGTTTGAAATCCTCTTGAGAAAATGTTGGTTTACTGTGTGTAAATAATAATTAGTCCCAGCAGCATTGGCTTATTTCTCATCAGCAGGGCAGATTGAATAACTTTATTGCCTTGGCCATCTCACTACATGGCCATATATTCTGTCCATAAACCTTTTTGAAGTCGGAAGCTGCTAACTCAGACGGCTTCTCTCACATAGTTGGCTTGCACCTTCTCCTGGGCAGAGGGACTGTGTGCTTTAGCCAAAGTGAGGTTCAATTAGAAGTGGATGTGCGGGAAAAAGGTAACATAGAAGAGCATCTAACATCTTTTAGGGTTTTTTTCCTCCTGGAAATGTATATTTCGGTTGATATATGCAGACATTTGTCTCCCTGCTCGGGTTTTGGGTGTCTTCGCTTTTTGGAGTCATATTTTCTTTCTTGATATATACTGCCAAAATTGATATTTTGAACATGGAACTGTTGCCTGCAAGTTATGTTTTTATACTGAAAGTACTTGGCAAATCTGTTTCCTTCAGATACATTTGACAATTGTTGGCTTCTTCACATGGTACACCTGCATCTAATAAACCTGGGTGCAAGCCAGTGCATCAGTTTATACTTGTAGGACTGATAGACATGTGAAAGGAACGGAATTATCTATTTAATTTTTTAACTATATATTTTATTGGGATGTAAATAGCAATGTTTGATTTTCTAAAAAAAATCATGGACTGAGCAGTTAAAACACCAAAAATAAATAATCATGAATGAAACAGAAACAAACAGAAGTTCAAAATATGAAAAACACAATCGTCACTAAGGGAAGTATACTTAAGACTTCACTTATCTAGTCCTACACCTTATATAAAATCCTACAAGTATACAATACTTCCAAAACAATGTAGATATAATTAATATTGTAAATATATATATATATAAATATTACATATTATGCAATAGTTCTCAACAGTTGCTGTATACAAAACATGCAATTCATCACACTATAAACCCTTCCAGTAAACATTGCCTGCAATGTCTGTATATTTCCTGGTAATAGATTATTTTTAGCTTTGTAAATTGCCAAACAATTTAATCAATAAATATATTCGTTCTGTACAATATGAATAATTTATTAGTAATAATAATGTTTCATTTGCGCTATTTCAGTGGAGATTTTTGGGCACGTGATGCTGTTTGAATCATCACTTTAATTTTGACACACCAACATGGAAATTTCTCATAATTACAGCACGCACGTTTTCATTAGTGGATAGATTTGACTGAAACTTGTCAGCCAATCGGAAAAAGGTTCCTAGAGTAGCAAACGAAACAAACAAACTAGATTGAGCATTTTGACAGGTTGTCATTTTTGAGAAATCTCGTCATGCTTAACTTTTGCTCAATGTCCTGTGGTAGCTGAGACTGGTAGAAACTGAATCGTCAGCGTCTCTGCTGGTTTCATCCAAGTAGACACTTACTTCTACAATTACCTGTACTTCAAAAAAGGATTCATCAACAGTCAATTCCATACAGCCCACCAAATTATTAATAATAATTTGATTGCTCAATTTAAACGGTTCATGTGGTACAATTTTGTTGACACTGATAGAAATGTGGAGGATGATGTGTTTTATGTCCGATTTAAGGTTTTTAAGTGACCTTATCTGTCCCTGAACTATCAACAACATTTTCGACACTGATCAACAACATCCGACAAAGCTGATAATGATACAGACTATTTTCATGGTCTATAATAAATAGTCGATTAGCTGGAACATTTCTCATATTTTTTTTAGCATTTTGGCCAAATTGGATGTTACGACACGCTTACGTGAAAAGTTGTGTTCACTGTTTGTGCAAACATTGTCATCACCATCTAAAATTCGCCAATAATGCATATTTCAATTCAAGACATGATGGGATTGAGTTTTACATTTGACTATTGCTTGGACAGACCTGGAGTCCCAAAATTTTTGTTTTTGTTTTTTTAAATATTAATCTAAAATGACTTCAACTTTCTCCTTAGCCAGAGAGAGCAGTGTTGATTTTGACAAGAAATTTAGTTTTAGTTACAGTCTTTTGACTAAAACTAATTAAAGGTTTAGTCATAATTTAGTTATCTGATTGTATTTTAGTTTTAATCCAATTTTAGTGGACAAAAATAAAGAGCAATTTCAGCCGACGCGACAAAATAAAGAGTAATTTTAGTTGACTTAATTGACAATTTAGGCAAATGTTTTCCTTCAGCATACATTTCAGCTTTTAGACAGAAAACTATAACACACCTATTTGTAACTGTAGTTTAACATGCAAGCCACATTAAACGCACCTGTGTCTTTATTTAATATTTATTTCAATAAAACATGTTGAACTGACAATGATATGCCATCTTAAAAGTTATTAGTTTTCACCTAAATTACAAAAAAAATGCATAATTGCCTGAGATTAATTTTACAGCTGCAACATATTTGAAACATTAAATAAGGTGCAGTGAAGAGTGGTTATTTACTCCCACCCGCGTTTCATTCCTTCTTCTGATTAGATTTTGTGAATTTTCATCACTGTGTTGTTTTTGTTTTTTAGTCATTGACAAAATTGTCAGTCAATTTAGTTATCTTCATCGTCTCAATGAATGGCTTCTATTTTAGTTTTTGTTTCAATTTCGTCTGGGGTAAAAAAAAATTGTGATGAAAAACATGCAGAAAATTTTCCGGCGACAAAATTATCTGCCATATAGCATGATTGTTTTTCTGCAATCTTAAAACCGCTTTAGAAATTTAAATAGAAGAAAATGTATCTCCTAAGGGATATCATCAATCTAGACTGATTGTTTCATGAAAGGAAAAACAAAAAGTCACTGCTCATACATTGCCTCATTCTTGACTCTCAATGTCTCAAGTGTCTTTTTTAAAATGTTTTTTTTTGGGGGGGGGGGGTATGCACCCTTCATTCTGTGTTGTGCTTGTTGTTAGCCGTTAGTGTCTAACAATCCCAAGTTGATTCTGTGAGGCAATCAGATGGCGCTGTGCCATGCCGTGGTATTGCGGTCCTGTGGTTTTCGTCACAACCCTGCTCATCCCTATATTAACCTCAACCATGTTCTCCAAAATAAGAGTCCATGTCGCCATTAGGACTACTGCCATTGGCTGCGGTTGAATGTTGCCTGGCAGTCGTCAAAATCCTCAGCACAAGACTTCACAGTGCACCCTGCTCCAGTGCGTCTCTGCAACCAACCCTGGATTTTGCAATCTCCACACACTGGTCAGGTCAGTCAGGGTGAGAAGAGAGAGAGAGGAGCTCTGTGTTTGCAAGAGTGTGGTTAAAGTGTAGAGCGCAAGTTGGACTGGCTTCCTTGTCTGCATTGAGGCAAACTGTAACCCAAGCTTTAGCTCACATGCTCAAAGCTTCTGGTTTCTCTTAAGTCAGTAAAAGTGGAATTTAGGCTCTGTACTATTCTGTCCCTCCCCCCAACCCATGGAAACACTCCCCAGATGAACATTGGCCCATATTCCTTATATATATATATTTTTTTAATAAAAAGTTCATTGCCGCTAATTGCTACGCTGCCACAGACATTATGTGTGTTAGTACATAACACATTTTTGTGTTAACTTTATTGTCTGTGTGTAAGTGCACATATCAGGAGCTATGTGTGGAGCTGTGTTTGTGGTGCTGTAGAAGTAATTGTGGGTTGTGTATGAGGTTCCTTTTAAACACCTGACAGAATTTAATGGTGACTTGATTAGGTGGGTAAGCGGTCAGTGGGTCACTCAGCAGTTTCCTGTTCCTCTTTTGAATCACAGCACTTTTGCTGGCACTGGTAATTATGGGATGTTAACAAAGGGCTTTAGTTACTTTCTGTGGAAGGAAAGGTTATTTTTAATTCAATCTCACACGCTCCAGAGTGAGCTCAACTGCAGGATTTGCTCCTTTAATATATGTATGTATACCTTGCTTTTGAGTGATGTTCTTGTTTCACAGTATTTTTATTTCCCAAAGGTTTGAAAAGTATCAACTTTCACAGTAAAAGTTTTTGTTGTTGTAAGTAATTTGTTTGACAAACTGCTCCCATAAATAAAGCAGGTTTGTTTTCACGAAACTATTTTGATGTCAAAACTAATTACAATTTACACTCACAATGCAACAAACGACTTTCTAATTATATATTTGTATTTAAATGTGGAAAAAATAGCACAAGGTTAAGATGTTGGATCTTCTAATACTCAATCTCCAATTTGAACTTTTTTTTTTAATGTGGAAAATTCAAATAATTCCGGTTGATGCCATCATATAACCTTTTTTACATATCCAGACAATGGTTTGAGTAATATTTTAACTAACTTTCATTTAATATTATTTATGTTTAAAGTTATTAAATTTATATCGTAAGTAGGAAAGTATCGAAAATTCAGTCACCGAAAATGCAGAAAATGACATTTTTTGTTTTTTTATTTGGTAGGTTTTTAAAGTGCAGTATTATAATTTAAGTTTTTCAGTTTTTTTGCATTGGTTTCCTCATTCTCGGTTTTGGCCAAGAATTTTCATTTAGGTGGATCCTTAATAATAAGACGAAACAACACCAAAATGTACTCTTCAATTGTGATGTTGCATGACAGAGACATAGTATACTCTGCATTTCCCATTATAAAAAGCTAATTATTTATAATATGTCCCTCCCCTTCAGAGAAAGTGTTGCTGAGGAAATCAACTTAACGTGACACACTTTTAAACATTTAACTGTGATGCAAGTGTATACAAGAAGTTAACGGCTTCATTGTAAAACTTAGGACGTACCTCTTCCCATTAACTTTGATGATGCCAAGTATGTTAGTATCAAATTGATGTGTGGTGGAAGAGGGAAGTATTGTTAGCATAAGTCCCTGTGTGTTTAATATTGTGGTTGTAACTTGACTGTGTTCCCTCTGTGCAGCTGGCTAAGAAGATTCGGGAGAAGTTTAACCGCTACCTTGATGTGGTGAACAGGAACAAGCAGGTGGTGGAGGCCTCGTACACTGCACACCTCACCTCGCCTCTCACTGCAATACAGGACTGCTGCTCCATACCAACATCTATGATGGAGTGAGTAACAACTGCTGTTGCTTTTTCATCTCCCACTTTAGTGTCTGTCTGTCTGTCGTAATGTTCAATTTCAATATAAACATAACTGAGGGGTCATTTAATATGCCAGTGGGGTTGTTTGTCAGCTACAGCCACTTGGTTTTATATTCAACTGGAAGGCTTTGAGGTTGGACCTAATAAGCTCCAAGTTGGTTATTTCCGACTTCGCTGCAATCTGAAATACAAGATGAAAACGGATGACATCAAAGTCTTAACTGAATGTTCAGTGTAGATATGTGTGAATACACTGTAACCAGAAGGAAAGGAAAGTGGTGGACCACAAGGCTGTAGTTGCATTCAAACTTGTAGGTACAGTATGCAATGCTGTGCATGTATGAGTGACAGTCAAAAAGAATAGGCCCAATTTAATTTAACCTACTAATAATTGAACACATCAACAAAACGTTTTTTTTCTTTTTTCGTTTTTTAAAATAAACCTTCTAACAAGTATTTAAGCTACAGTGAAAATTTCTGGTGGGTGGGGGGATCCATTAGTAGGTTAAGTCAATATGTAGTGTTTCTTTCTGAATGTATGGACCAAAAATGCAATAAATCTATCAATAAATAAACAAATAAAAGTGAAAATAAAAACGGATATAAAAAATATGATTCATAAATTAAAAACAAAAACTAAATATAAATGAAATAAAAACAAAAACATATATATTTGTAAATAAATACATGAATAAATAAAAGTAAAAATAAATACAAAATAAAGAAAACAACATTTAAAAAATAAATATACAAATACATTTGGAATAAATACAAAAATAAATGTAAATATAATTTAAATTAAATGTTAATCAATAAATAAAAATGCTCTGCTCTCATATTTATTTATTTCATGCTGCAGATGCTGTCTGTGTGTCTTGGGTTGAACTATTTGTCGCAAGTTGTGGTGACAGTGGACACGATAGTTGTCCATTGCTAGAGCTCTCCATGCACGCCGGCCAGACTTGTTCGCCTGGAGTGAATGAGAGAACACTCCACCATCGAAAGGCCGTTTGCCAACCCAAGACACATGTAGGACCACCCCCTCATTTGAATAACTTTTCATGACACATTTCATGCTGACAGCATCTGCAACATGAAATAAATAAATATGAGAGCAGAACCTTTTTATTTATTGATTGATATTTAATGTATGTATATATATATATATATATATATATATATATATATATATAAAAAAAATTTACATGTATTTTTATATTTGGT
Source organism: Leptonotus elevatus (assembly GCF_054856555.1). NCBI lineage: Eukaryota > Metazoa > Chordata > Actinopteri > Syngnathiformes > Syngnathidae > Leptonotus > Leptonotus elevatus. The sequence continues at coordinate 5,468,071 of NC_141249.1, forward strand.
ATATTTTTAGATTTTGGTTTTGAGGTCTCGTTTTTTATTTTTGTATTTATTTTTACCTTTTGTTCATATATATATGTATATGTATATGTGTGTATATGTATGTGTGTGTATATGTATGTGTATATATATATGTGTATGTGTATATATATATATGTGTATGTGTATGTGTATGTATATATGTATGTGTATATGTGTGTATGTGTATATATATGTATATATGTATGTGTATATATATGTATATATGTATATGTGTGTATTTATTTTGGGTATTTTTGGTCCTCCATTTAATGCACATTGGCTAGCCTGCGTTCATGATTTGTAAAAATAGGGATTGTTTTTATGAAGAGGACAGAAAAGGCTATCATTTGGTCTGCGTTTGCTTGTACAATTTGTAGCACTAATACTACTGGTAATTTGCCCTCGGGTACAGGCACACTGAAGGCACACCGTTACAGTCAGTCGCTTATTCCAGTGGACTGAAATCAGGTTGAAAGTGAAGCAAAGGAAGAGTGCTGCTTTCACATAATCTACAGTGGTGCAGCTGTCGCCCATCTTTCATCCCTCTCACTCTCCATTTCTGTCTGCCTCCCCCGACTCGCCATAAGCAGTTATTGCTCTCTGATTGTTTGCTTTTGCAGTGCAAACTTCAATTGCTCCAAGGTCATCTCAGTCCCGAAGGGGGGAGGCCGTCTGGCTCAGGACCAACTGGCCACCTGTAGCCATAGACAGGAGCTGATATTTATGTGGCTCGTGTTCAGTCTTAAAGCCATGGATTTACATCCTTTTGACAGTCAGGCTGAAAAAATTGTGACAGTAAATGGAGGGGTGCTTGAGTTGGAATGATGTGGGAACTCATCGGGCTATTGGGGTACGTTGGACATAGCAGGATGAAGTAGAGGCTGATAGGCCCAAAAACTTCAAAGCGTCTTCCTTGGGGGAGGGGGCAATGCGCTTTCATTTTCGTTTGCTCGTGCGCGATTGTGAGATATGCACATGTGCGCGCACTTCCTTAGTTTTGCACATTAGAACAGCTTGCAAATTTAAGGAATGCATTTTTTGGGGGGTGGGGTTATGCAGATAAAATTCACAATGCCACTATGTGTTAAATAATGATTTTAAATAGTGATTAATAGGATGCTTCAATTCCCATTTCCATGGGAGAGCAACACGGAAAGCTTGGAGGTTGAATCTTTTTGTCAAATGACATTTTAAATATTGTTGGCATTTATGAGCCGTCATTATTTGTGGGTCACACAGGAAATAAATGCAAGACTTAAAGATTCCACCTTTAAAAAGAGCTTTTCCAATTTTAGGTGTCTGTATTTTGTCATTCTTATTGAGAGAACAATTTGTTAATCACCGTATGAGTTTACTGAAAATAAAAAACGTCATGGAGTTAATAAAAGAAGGTGAAGGTGACACTCATTCTGTGTTAAATTAAGCTTCTGTGTCTTGGAGTATCTGTTCGATCAGTTTAGAAGGGGCTCAAGTAAGGATTCACAATATGTCACAATATATCAGTTATCGAGCAGGCAATAATTTTAGAAGACTATTGAGGTCACAGTGCTCAACTTTCAGTATTATGCTACAATCACTGTTGTCTTCCCTTTACAATTTGCCTGAAAATAGAAACGGATGTGATGTGTGTAAGAAGCAGTAACATCCCAACATGATTGCTGCAGTCTGTCTTCACAATCACGCGGAGACACCTGACTTAATTTGTTTGATGAGAAGATTCTGCTTAAAAATGTTGCCTCTTGCTGTGATCTTATTTAGTCCCCCGAAAAGAGGCAGTCAGTCTGAATACTTAAAAAAAATTGTGCCAGTCATTTGCTGGTGCTCGCTATCTTGTACATCTTCAGGCTCATATCTAATTAGTGCATCAAGAACATTTCCCTTTTGGGCAGGTATGTGCAAATCAGTGCAGGATTTTCCATGAATTTTCTAAATTGACATGTTTACATAAGCATTCTGCAGTAGCCGTGAATGCCAACTTGAATACAATTAAATTTCGTATTGTACAAAGAAAATTGTGCTGGAATATTTCAGTGCTTTTGTCTGGTGAGGCAAAAAGCAATTTTTGTTTTTCCGCCTTCATTAAGATTCCTGATCAGAATGGAAGCCCCCTCCCGGCTCTCTCTCACTCTCTCGCTCTCGTTACACAGGTTTTGATGTGGAATTCAAAGCAGCTGCAAATGTATTTTTTATCTGGCGCACATTTTGCTGAGCGTCCTGCCCAACCTTCTATGCAAACCGGATTTAAGGAGAATAGTAATGACTTTGGCCTTATGGGACACTAAATGAGTGAAGTACAAACGCAAGCCGTACATCACAGCACCTGCCAATCAAACTGGGCCAGGGCCAGGTCGGCTAGCAGAGGGAGCCAATAAGTGTGTAGAGAGCGTGTGTTTTATGTGTGTGTGTGTGTGTGGCTGAGCTGAGGGGGAGTCGGACTGAAGCGATGGAAGGATCAAAGCTTGCAGCCTTGGTGCAGTGCAGAACAGTCTGCTTCTCTGCATACCTCCCCCTTTGTCAGCCCTTCATTCCAGAGATATGTGCTGTGGAAAGCAGTTAAAAAAAAAAATTACATATACAAATAAGACATTAAAATCATCTGGAAAAAGTGCATATTTATTGGTATTTAATTTTTCAGTATTAGCATCAGCCATGTGTAGAAACACTATGCTGAAAGACGTACTGGCTGTTTTTGTCACCTCTTTAGCACATGTGGGTGTGCATACTGTGTGGCCGTGTGTCACCGTCTTTCAGTCCCACTGTTGACGTTTCTTTGGCCCCCTTCTTCCACTCTTGGAATTCATCATGTGTCCGACTTTCTCTGTCTCTACTTGCAGAGTTTTTTGTTGTTGTTGCTGCCATTGCTTTTGTTGATAATTTAAAAAACAGACCCTCCTGAAACGAACACAACCTAATCCTAATTGGCAGTTCCATGCTTCCATATAAATGGTTTTCTAACACTAACTATAAAAGAAATACTTGATGCTCAAGAAACCAACCCCACTAGAATCGAATTGGATTTCATACAAATAAATGAGGATTGTAAATTGTCTATAGTAATCCTGTTACTGGCTAGGATAATCAATATGCAAATAGTAGTCATATTAAGCATGGCAACTATTACAGGTGTGCTATTACATTCATAATAATTTTTTGTGAAACTTTTTTTTTTGTGAATCAAGAGGAATCAGGTTTTGGTGTTTTTATAGACATACTTCCCAATGGACCTTTCCAGCGTTGATTTGGATTATCTAATTACATAAAGAGCACTTTCTTCAAGTCATATGTATATCTGGGAACATTACTTTGTTGGGGAAAACACGTTTTGGGCAGTTTTCCATGGAAAATGTTATTCACGAAGAGTCATAAATCCTACTTTAATAAGAGGTCTGGGCAACAGATGAATGTAGCTTGAATGAAAAAACAGGGTATTACTTTTCACCAGATGTTTTCTTTAATTTCATTTAATTCACAACAAACCATTTTTTCTTGCCATTCATGCCAATAGTGATGTTGAAATCCTAACACATGCACATTAGCACAGTCAGGGGTGCATGCAATACCTGTGAGTTGACTTTTATTGGACATAAAAGTCTGGAGTGGTAAACCTGTTGGTGCTGAGAGAGAAGCCAGAGCCGCTCCGCCAACAAATGGGTTTGGAAGTCTTCCATAAATTCTTCAATGTTGTGCCTGTTTGTGCCTCTTTTAGGTTTGATGGAAATTTCAACGCCAACGTGTCCAAGACCATCTGCTGCGACAGACTCTCTCCCACCGTCAACAGCCGAGCTTTCAACCCCGGAAGAGACCTTAACTCAGGTGTGTTTGTTGCACATTGCCGAGATGTTTTCTTGCACTGACCTGCATGCTTCTTCACAACTTGTCTTTTCTTTCATTTAGGGATATGTGCAAGTGTAGTGTAATGTAGGGACTGAGATGGAAATAATGAGCTGTGTGTGTCACTATGTTCTATTTTCCACTCCTGTTCTATACACTTCATTTGAAATCATTTTCTCAACAGCCTGACATCAAATGCACGTTCTTTGCCTTTGAACACACTCTCTGAAATTGTAATGATTTGTACCACCTGTTGGTAAGTTCTGTCTATCTATGTGTCCTCACTTTAAATTTGAATCATCGGGTTTAATTCTGAAGCTAATTATAATTTTTGCCAACAATGTGAAGATAAAATAGTATATTCCTAGAGATGCAAGTTGTTGTGCATTAGTGTAATATACTTGCCAAAGTGGATGTTTACATGAGGCCCTTTTGGGTGCGCGTTAGAGAAAACTTTTGAAAATGTAGCACAGTTATTTTTTTCAATTGTATTGTTGTAGTCATGTGTTGATCATGTTATCGAAACATTGACCTCATACAGATTGGATCCATTAGATGCTTTCCGAACTGCCTCACATATAGCCAATGACAGTTTAAGACTTTCCCTGAAAAGTTTGGCTCGTAAATTGTACAGCCTTTTTTAAGATTCCACTATAGTTCAGAGCTCCTAATGGTGGGGTTAGTGGCATGCCAAAGCATTTAGTTCTCCACCGTACAGAGGCTTTTGTGGTCGTACACCTTCATTCCCATTTGTCATGTTTGAATCTGTTTCTCCTCTTCTGCATCGCTCCATATTGTTCCAGACACGCAAGGCTGCTCTTCTCCCAACTAATCATTCAGAGTCTGTTACCATTAGCAGGGTTTTATTTTTCTTGTAAGTCTCCCACGCTATGTTCAATTTACTCAAACGCCTCTACCCCCTGCTAAGTTCGCCTTGACCCTCCTTGTGCTTTCATCGTATTCATTTTCTGCCATTTGTCTTGGATCATTCCAAACAATTTGCTACAGAAGGAAGGCAGGAGGGATGATGGCAGCTAACCATGAATGAAGACGGCATCAAAAATACAAATAGCAGAAACACATGAATTCAGGTACATAGAACGACCAGTAGATTCAAGAAAACTGAGTCAGAGTTCTCCATGATTAGATCCATCTTTTCACTTCCATTCATCCGGATTTTACTATCCTCTCAATGCTCAGCCATTACTTTGGTGTGTGCATTGTATGTCAACATTATTTTACTCTGCAGTCATGAAAAAATTATGGATAATCTGTTATGGGCAAAAAGCACAGATTTCTCCCACACTTCTCCATTAAAGTTCAGTGTTCAGTTCATCTGCAGTCCACAATTGTAATATAAAGGATTGTTTCTCTGTGTTAGCTGGAATTTATAAGAGTATGTCACCGAATAGGGGTGGGTGATATGGCCTAAAAATTATATCACGAAGAAATTTGCGGTGATATTTTTTACAACATTGGTAATAATTACTGAACAATAGATTTGTAATTAGTGCGTTGGAATAATAGAACTTTTATTGCTACACAATATTCAAGCCACCTTTTTTCCACAATTGAAATGTGAACAAAGTGCAAATATTGCAACCGTAATGGAATGAAATGGAAATAAAAACAGGCCAGTAGTGTTTACCCTGCGAGGTCTAATTGTAACATAACCGCTTAAAGCACATAAAGCACATTTATTTAGCAAATACAGAGAACAGAACACAAACCTTCAGAAGTCAGTGACAAATTGCATGAGTCAAGAAAGTCCATTATTTTTTCCTGTGTGGTTGATCCTCGTGTTGTAGAGGCAAAAAAACAAAACAAAAAACAAAAACGATACGGTAGCAGCCAGTCTGTGGCATCATGCTCTGTACATCGCAGGCAAGTGTGCTGTTGAAAAATGTTTTCCCCTGCGACTGTTTAGGCAGTGGTTATTTTGCCGTAACCGGCAACCCTCCTGTGAGCGTTATTTTGCCGTGAATGTCTCTAAATGGTAAATTAGAGGACCGAGAAAATGCCATGATTGCTTGTAGACATTACTAGCGGGTATGAACAATGCGAATGTGCATGTTTATGCCGCTGCGCAACAGCAACTAGCACGGCGTCTTGTCGAGAGCACGTTAGTTTAGCGGCCGGTTAGCAAAACACGTCAACAGTCAAAAGTCACGTCAACTATATGGCGAGTTACCGATCACGGTAAAATAACCACCGCGGATTGTTTATCTTGGCCAAACAATACGCGACCGCGTCAATATTATCCAACCACAGTCTGTTTTTTTCATAAGAAGTGCGTCTAATCAAGAGTGCTCCAGTAATGAACATTTGTTCACGCCAAACAACACAAGTTGTTTCTTTCCATGTCCTTCTCGCGTGCCTGCTCATCCTCTTAACTTTAATGGCAACAGCTGCACAATTTGCAAACTATTATATTTTTTGCATCATATCTGACCTCTTGTAACCAAACAGCCTCTGCACGACGTAGCTCACTCCCACTTTGCCGACAGAACTGGCTGCAGCTCACAGCCTCACACGTTCTGACATTTTTATGCAGCAGCGAGCGACGCATGTACGTCCAAATAGACACAAAGACGTATGATGTTACACATCACGTCAATTTCGGGATATTTCAATTGGAACACCCCTATCACCACATATACATTTTCCCTCTTCAAGGGCATTTCAACAGCAGCCAGCAAGCAGACAACAAATAGTTACCATTTTTTGGTTTGCCATGAGTTTCAAACCTGTGACCCGTTGGATCCAGAGCCCGATCAGTCTTAACAGTTGAGTCACTGATGAGCAATACTGATGCTAACGTAATCGTAGCAACAGGAATTTTTGACTGATTAGCGTCTCTCGGTTAGCTGGTTACGTCTAAGGCCTAAATACACCAATCCAACGTCTGGAGTCGGACAGCGTTGGACTGACGGCATGCGCCGTTTGATCAGTGTATAAATTACTGTTTTTAAGTCTGATCGATTTGGAATACGTCGGGGGGACGTTTCCACAAATTCGACATTGGGGGTGTTGGGGCATTTGATCACTGGGAGTGGCTGTTGGCTAGCGAATCAGCGCACGGGGCAAGAAGAAGAAGTGACGAACGCGGATAAACAGTACTGATGGAAAGCCTGGACCATTTTTTCCCCCGCTCATTTTGCGCATTGTCACCCGCCTGTACCCTCCGCATTTGAACGTACAATGTCTGTCTGGACAGAAGATCGAAAAGATGAATTTGTCTCTTTGGTTCAAGAGAGACCGGCATTTATGATATTACCGTTAAAGGGTATGCAGACAAAGGTATGAAAGCCAAACTTTGGCATGACATGGGGACGCGACTGGATATAGCAGGTAGGATTTACTTTTATATACGATACTGTGCAAAAAGCCAGAGGGTTTCATTCATGTGGGAGGACATCGTGAGAGAAAAAGTAACCGGTACGCTTTGTTTACGTTTTTATATCCCGCCCCTATAAAGAGGTTTCGTGTTGCTGTTAGAAATAATGACTACCGCCGCCGATTGTATGGATGGGAATTACTTCTCGCACATACGCTGACGGTATGTAATAGTTGAGGTCGATGCGGTGTCTATTTACAACTTTTTTCTACGCGACGTGCCGACATCTGGACCGACGCCTGGCGTTGGTCTCATTTGGCTGGCATCGGATTGGTGTATCAACACCTCACTGCTGACCTCTCATGCCGTCTGAGCAACAAATGAAAGGAAGTTTGCGAACTTGGATGCTGGCCGAATCTGAGAGACAAGCTACTTGTAGCTTAGCGCTAGCTAGGATTAGGCTAGTATAGTACAACGGGGATGGATTTAAAATGGGATCAAAAACTAAAAGTAAAAAAAACATTTTGGGTTTAGCTTGTAGGCCAGGTTAGTGTGCGGGATCCTTGAGGTTAAAGTAAGTTATTTTAAACAGAAAAGGATTTTTCATTTGTTAATTTGAGTTGATTCGGTACTCAGTCGCTAATAAACATGAATGACAGTAGCGAATGCTATAGAATAGAAATGCAGAACAAATGCTCAAGAACTACAACTAAGCAGTATTACACCAAAGCTGATTCATATTTATCAAAAATAATTAGGGTTGAGAATGTGGTCATTGCTGGAATGATATGATAATAATGATTGAATGAATAATAATAATAATAATAATAATGATATAAAACTGTGATTAAATCAACTACAGTAGACAAGATAAACATTTTTAACCGTTTACATGGTACCCCAGTTTAGGAAATTCAAGAGAAATAGCAATAGAAATGTTTTATTTTATATTACTGTCACTTATATTTTAATCCAAATGTGTTTGTAAAATGGCATCAGTTTGTACCAAATTGTATGCTTAAACAGACAGGATAGTTGTTTGCTGTTGACTGGCAAAGAAGAAGAAGAAGAATTGCAGCCTTGTATGATTTGTGCTTATGTGCGAATGTGGCTTGTAAGACTCCAAAACGTTCTTTAACCGTAGCAACCCCTACAACAGTTATTCAAATAATGCAGAATGACAAAACTACAATAATATATATCGCTGGCATTGGACCAAATCCTCATAAATTACAATTTGGTAAATGTAATATTTAAAAAATATATATATTAAAAAATTGGTCAGTCCACACGTGGGTGTCATTTTTACTGTAGTGTAAGTGTTGTTCTTTTTGATGATGCAATGTTAATGGTTGAACAAACCCGTCGTTTTTGGGATCTACTGAAAAGTGACTATTTTGGAGCTATATGGTAATATACTATCACAAAAGAAATGTGCAAACATTTGCAAAATGCCTCTATGGATTTGTGAGCAGGGTTATAATAGTTGTTGTTTTTTATTAGGTTTTTAAATTTGAGTTTTTTTGTTTGTGTTTTTTAATTCAGTTAGTTTTTATTTATTTATTTGTAGTTTTTATTAGTTTTCTTTTTTCTCTCCAAAAATGCTTCATTTAAGTTTAGTTAAAAAAACAAACAAAAAATTAGTACTAGTTTTAGTTTTTCTTAAATATAGAATGTTGGTTGAGTGCAAGATATATATATAAAAAAATGTCACTAAGTATTATGTAATAAATTAAACTACAATTCTCAAACGACAGTTTGACCTTCGTTCTGTACGGACAGAAGTACTAAACTAAACTAAATATTTTAAATGATCCTTGAAAGCTCATGTCAGGAGGGAAGAAGCTATTGGAATGTCTGCTGGTTTTAGTATGTATAGTTTGATAGCGCCTACCCGGTGGAAGGAACATTTGGTCAGCCAGCCTTTTTTTCCATATCAGAGCAGTAAACTCTGGAAATCTGTGAGTTTAAAACATTGACCTCCAAACTTAAAAGTTGGTTGAAAATGAGTCAAAACTGTGCCCATATGCAGTGAATGAATGGGGGGAGTGAATGATCAATCAACAAGCGTGATTGCACTCTATTATTATAAATGATTGATTTATTGTTAAGGGATTTTAGATTGTGAATCAATTGTGAAAAGCTCAACCAGGGACAATGGGAGTTGTAAATTAGCATCTGCTAAACTCTATATGCTCAACATCAGCTGCAAGCTTTGTTTTGTAATGTTTAATTGCAATGTCCCTGTCAAATAACCTAATAAACTGAAAATGGAAGAGGTGGTGACCAGGATGTGGAGGGTAGAAGAGAATTTTGCCGGCCTTTGTCTTAGTTCTTGCTGCCTGTAAGTTTTCAAGAGTGGGAAAGGAGATGATCTGATGATTTGTTCCAGATTCTTAGGCTCATCGGTACTTTTGCGGCAAATTACGGTCAAGCTTTTCTATTGTTCTTGTTAATGAGTGTTTTGCATCTGCTTGTTTATCATCCACACTCTTTGGTCATGTTTATGACCTTCACTTCCTCTGGAGGTTTTTGTTGGTCACCATTTCGCATACAGGGGATTCTTTCTCCCTCCTTCCCAATTTACAAACCTTCACACTCTTTGCAAACATGTTTATGCTTCCTTATCTAACCAGCAGCACAAACTTTGCAGTTCTTACCACCAGATATGCATTAAATCTAGGAGTGTATTTTTTTTACCCACTTTTGGGGGTAATTCATTTCAGAATCCTTGCATTACAACATGGCATGCATTTTCGGAATGACACCAGACATCATCAATCCCATAATTCCAGTTGTCTTCTCTGTTCAGTGTTGGCAGACAATCTTAAATCCAACCCAGGGATCAAGTGGCAGTACTTCAGCTCCGAGGAGGGCATCTTCACCGTCTTCCCAGCCCACAAGTTTCACTGTAAAGGAAGTTATGAACACCGCAGCAGGTAGAACACAAACTTTCTTAACTTTTCTCTCTGTGGGCACTGTCGGCCATACTTATCTTCTTCTTCCTCACACTCTGCCTTCCTCAGTCAGTTGAAGTAGAAGTCTTAGTCCTCCTCTCCTTCACCATCTTCATGCCTTTCTCTTTCTCACCCATTCACCTTCATACCAGTTGCTGGGGACCCAGGCGGCATGTTGGCGGCATGCTCCTTGACCACACAATGGCAGGAATGTGACTGGGTACCACTGCAGCTCAGTAGAATTTCACACCTCCACTGTTGTGATTTTTATTTGACTACCACTGAAAGACATCTCTTTCAATTCCATCCTTTACCTTTACATATGTTTTTTACACTTGGGTGACGAAAGAGGTGCCTTGACAATTTTCAGTCATGTCTTTTGTTTTTGTTGGGGCTTGTAAACTGGCACATATCTAGTGTGATTGTGTTCCTTTTCTTGCTTTGAGGGTGGATGTAGCTTTGTGAGTATATTACTCCACTTCTCCGCCCCATGTTATTGTCCACAGACCACACACACCGAGCTAACCCCCTCTAGCCTCCGAGATCCCTTCTATACCCACCCAGCACGTGCTCACGGACACACACAGCGATACACACTTAGAGGAAACCATAGAATAAATAAGTTTAAAAAGAAAATGGTTAACAGGCGAGGTTACTGTCTTTGTACAAACAAAAGCACTGCAAAGATACATTATGATGCTGCTAAGTTGCTAACATATAGCTATTGGAGTAACGGATTTTTCTTAAGATCAAGCCATAAAGTTGTGATACACAGTGACACTTCACTCTGTGTGTGTGTGTGTGTGTGTGTGTGTGTGTGTGTGTGTGTGTGTGTGTGTGTGTGTGTGTGTGTGTGTGTGTGTGTACTTGTACATACTACATTGTGAGGACCAAAAATACGTCTTTAACCAACAGATTGAGGAAATTTTTGTCAATTTACAATATATAAAAGCAAAGTGAACCCAGTCAACATCAGTGGCAGAGGTAATTTGTAGACAGCGGTGGCTTGGAGTCATGTCCAAATACAAATTTCCCATAAGAATATGTCTATATTAAGAATACATTTTTTGATTCTGGCATTTAATGTAAATTCTATCCATTATTTTCCCACCAACAAGCAAACAAGTCATTGTTTATTTTACCATTCACATTCACCAGTCATAAAACGCACACATATCCAGAAGTAAAAACCATCGCTTAGAATTGTGAAAAATTTAAAGATTTTTTTGGTCATTGTGCTATTTAGATATGATTTGAATGAATGGGTTATTAATCGCACTTTGCTAAACGTTGTTGACTCTGAATTGTTTTTAGGAAATGCATGAGATAGAATTACGATATAAGCAAAGCAGCGGCAAATATAATGTTTTCACTGAGTTTCAGAATCACTGAGTAGGGAATCAGGATACTGATATGGCTTTGTGTATTTGTGTGTATTTCCCACAGGCCTGTATATGTTTCGGCAGTGCGTCCTCAATCTAAACATATTGTTGTGATGGTGGATCACGGCGCGTCTGTTACTGAAACTCAACTTCAAATTGCCAGAGACTCAGCATTGGTTATTCTTAATGCAATAGATGAACATGACAAGGTACGGAAAGCAATTTTCCATGTTTTATTTTGTGACTTAAATTTTTTTTGCAAGGCCCTATACACCGGTACTCATGAATTCATTATCATTATGAAAACAAACATGTTGATGGCATGGATTTTGCATCACCATGGTTATTGATATCATTTTGATTCCTGTCAAGATCGCCGTTCTGTCAGTGGCAGACGTGGTCCGCTCCTGCTCACTGGACCAGTGCTACAAGAGTTTGCTTTCTCCGGCCACCAGCGAGACAAAGAGAAAGATGAGCACCTTCATTTCCAACATCAAGTCCTATGATGGCACCACACAACATGCAGCGGGCTTCCAAAGGTCTTTCCAGCTTCTCAGAAACACCAGCAGCCTCAGCAAGCAGAGCACCAGTAAGGGAATGGACGCACTCAGGGACTATTAACTTAACAAACAAGCTTCTTTATCTGATGTTTGTGTCCTTGTCCTCCGCCAGCCACAGACATGGTTATCATCTACCTGTCGTCTGGGATTACATCTCGAGACTCATCCGAGCCGGAGAAGAAAGCCACGCTCAGTGTGGTCAAAGAAGAGAACCGACACTTCAACAATTCTGTCATGATCCTCACGTATGCACTCATGAATGGTGAGTTCACCACTTAGCAGACCTTAGGAAAACACACATGCACTTCCAAAGTATGTTCCACACAAAGGGGGAGCTTTCATAAGCCTAATGCGAGGAGAGTGTTTGTTCCCTTCATCACGCTATTAGTTGTAATTTCTTATCTGAACTTCTTCAAGCTTTCGAGCCTGCTTATGCTAGGTCAGGGCTCAGCAAAATTTACTGTCAAAAGAGCAACTTTAGGGGCAAATAAATGACCAAAAATCTGCCTGGAGCTGCAATGTATTTGAATATTGTGATTAATGAAAAAATGTGCTAGTGTTAGTTTAATGTACTGTAAGGAAGTAATTAGAGTTGCGCCACAACAGAAAAATATGAAGCATCCAATACTTTGAGATTCATTTTCTTCTACCTTTCGTCTAGTGTTTTTGGCTTATTTATTTATTTATTTATTTATTTATTTTGTGAATTTTCATACTTAGTTTTTCATACATTTTTAGACTTTACTAACTTTCTGTCAAATTTCTTCTTTTTGGGGGGGCAATTTTCTGCCTCTTCTTCCTTTTTGGACATTTTGTGTTGTTGTTTTTTTTTTTTACATTTTTTCTTCCTATTGCTGCTATTTTCTGGCATTTTTGCTAATTTTGTGGACATTTTATGGTATTTTTCGGGATTTGTTCTTTTGTTTTTGGACATTTTATGCTTAGTTTTTTGAACATTTTTTGTTCCTGCTTTTCTGACTTTTTGGGCAATTTTGTTTATATTTTATGGTAACTTTTGGGATTTCTTCTTTTGTTTTTGGAGATTTTATAGTTATTTTTCAAATGTTTTCTTTTCTACTTTTTTTATTATTATTATTATTATTATTTTATTTTTTTACAAATTTTTGCAATTCCAAAGACATTTGATATGGTAGTTTTCTGCCTTTTGTTCTTTTGTTTTTGGACATTTTATGGTTACTTTTTGAGTTTTCTTTTCTGCTTTTTTTATTTTTATTATTAAATTCTCTAACATTTGGGCAATTTCATTGATTTTTCTGGGTACATTTCTGCTTTCCCTCTAACTTTTTGGGCATTTATAGGTATTTTAAAAAACGACAACTTTTTCATCTATCGTTTCTCTCTCTCTCTCTCTCTCTCTCTCTCTCTCTCTCTCTCTCTCTCTCTCTCTCTCTCTCTCTCTCTCTCTCTCTCTCTCTCTATATATATATATATATATATATATATATATATATATATATATATATATATATATCTCAGTAATTCATTTGAAGAATATTTTATCTATAAATATGTAAAAAATATTCATTTCTACTATTATTATTTTTTAGTAATCCACAGGGAGCCACAGGAGAGGGACTAAAGAACCACATGTAGCAGACCCCTGTGCTAGGTTAACACAAGAACTACTCCATGTCCTCACAATTGACTTTATTAAGATTTATTAACCCTTTATTAGAGCCTTTGTATTGATTGTAAATTACAGAGGTACGTTTTTCAAGCTACGAGCTGTGGCTTGGTCAATTGGTCAATTTGCTTTGTGTTGCATGCCAAAAATTAACTTATCAGCAACCTTCAAAATAGGCCATCGTTCGAATTGGGGGGAGGGGGAAAAAAGGCCACACTCACTGATGCACTTTATTTGAACGGGACAAGCGGACACACAAACAAACAAATTTTAAATGAAAGCACTCACAAAGAGCATGAAGACACCAACACTGAACTAATAGTCAAATGGGACTTCTACTGTTACAGTGTGTTACATTTTAAAATGAAGTGCTATTTGTCTTATCTCTGATCAGTAATACATTTTGTCATGTTTTATTTCCTTATTTCATTAGAACTTAAAGCTCCTTAGGCACAGTGCGAAATTACACAAATGCTAAAGTAAGGCTAAATTAACAACTAATGTATTCCATTAGAAGAAATCATGTAATAGCAGCAGCAGAAGCAGACTATGATAAATCTGCTTCCTGCATGTGAAGACAGGAGGATAGCAAAGTGCTCAGAAGCCTCAAAGGCCTTTTTGTATTTCTTTGTACGTGATTCCTTTTCCTATTTTATTGTCCTTGTCTGTCCACGTGGCCCTTCTAAGTGCCTCCCCTCTCTGCAACACACACATACACTGCATGCATTAGCAAACAAATAATTTTTGCACCCGGGAATGTAAATGAGGTACATCTAAGAGGGGACCGAGTGAGACTTCAAAGGATGCATGGCTCATTGTGCATGTGTGTGAGTGACAGAGGACCTCGCCAATTTCAAGAGGGCTGGGATGAAAAGGAAGCAAACATCTATCATCCTGAGTTTTATTAGCGATGCACGTGCTGCTGATCGCTCAGAGATTCTCAATTCTGGTTTGGGAGCAATGCTGCCTAAAACCGCCACTGAAGGTCATCATTTAATATTTTCTAAATATTTGCTTTGAGTCTTTGAATATCTTGGCGTTTGCATTCTTTTTGGGCTGTCAGCAAGAGTCCCCCTTTTGTGTCGATTTGACATTGCCGCCCGTGATGACTTTGCCTCGTGTTAGTCAGCCTGCACGATGAGCCACAGACGAGCCTTGGCATTAATTAGGGATTCTTCTGTAATCCAGTCAGTGATTGGATTGTGGCAGACATTCTGCACTCTGTCCGAGGTGCCAACTGTTCCAGGTGACAGCTGCGGGCCAGCGGTGGTTATCCCGGCTACATGAAATGACCTTTAAAGGCGTGAGATAAGACTTGGCTCAACTGTAAGATTAACACAGTCGGCTGTATGCTTACATTTGACGCATTAGTTGCCCAGATCATGAGATTTATGCATATGGTAATAATCTAGATGGAACATTTTGGTGTGATTACCACTGCTGTGTCTCGCCCCTCTCTCTGCAGAGGGAATAACAGGTTTGAAGGAGCTGGCCTTCCTGCGAGACCTTGCCGAGCAAAATTGGGTGAAGTATGGCGTCGACCGCTTCCCTGTAGCGTCGTCATTTGGATCAGCCGCAGCGCCCGTGATGCCTGTGGTGAAGGGCAGCATGATGGTGCTCAACCAGCTCAGCAACCTGGAGACAACAGTGGGCCGCTTCTATATCAACCTGCCCAACCGCATGATCGACCTCGTCCGCTTCAGTCTGCCCTACTCTGACCCCATGGGAGACGGTGCGTGATCAAGACCTGACTCAACAACCTGGCAGGAGATATATTACCCTTATGTTGATCATTTAAGATTTGTGATTGGCTAAAATAAATGAATCTGTAGAGAGTAGTGATACATGCAAAATGTAAAAATGTCAAGATATTTTTTTTCTTTACCTACCTAATTGCTTAAATGACAGTCCATTCCATTTTATAAGTAAACCTATTCTTCTGTTGAGAACAGGCAGCACATTTATATGTTTGTGTTTTGAATGACAGCGGTTGCAGATAAAGCAAAGCACGAGATAAAATGTGACTGATTTGAAATGCTGCATATTGTGTGCATTCTCTCTATCTCCAGGCTTTATCATGACTGTGAGTCGGCCGTGTTATTTCGGGAACCTGCTCCTGGGTGTGGTTGGAGTGGACGTGAACCTGGCCTACATTTTGGAGGATGTCACATATTATCAAGACTCTCTGGCTTCGTACACCTTCCTCATTGACAACAAAGGTCAGTCCAAACCAAGTCTGGTAGGACCACATTTAAATAAATGTTTGATTATAATTATTCTTTAAATGTTTGCATTGGTCCTCAGAACTTTTAACCTTTTATTACTCAACAATATCAGTCAAGGGCTGCAGATTTGTAACATTGAATCACTGTTGTCTTTTTCAAAGTCTCTTTCTTCCCTTATTGCTATCCTTATTAATGAAGCAGCTCCATAAACATGACTATTAAAGTTATTAGCTGACATTAAACCCACACTGTACAATGTAGGAACATACTCACTCAGGTCTCCCCCGTATTTATGTGGATTTGTTTTGTTTGTTTGTTTTTGTCACGTCCTCATCCTCGTGTGATAAGCTCTGGATACAGTATGTTAAAAGTAAAATCATGGCACTATCATGCTCAACACTGAGTCGCAAGCTACAAAGAGCGCTTGTTTGCTAAAGATTATCCTCTCCTATAAGTAACTAATCCTCACTTCCAGTCTCAAAATGACAATCTTTCTTTCTAAAATGTATTTAGCTTTGCTAAGGGACTGCATTTGTTATTTTTGTTAAATTTATTTCATTACATAGAAGAAAAAGTGGACATATGTTTACATGAAAATGCACAATTTGAATGAAAAGTAGCACAGAGAGGAATAAATCCAATAATTTTGCCTTTTTTATCATAAAATAATTACTTTTCACATTGAAATAAGTTGATATGAGCATTTTTTACACTTTTAGGTACTGTGAAGGTATTCAATTTATATGCATATATGATTCTTATACAAAATCTGACAAATTTTCTTTATTTTTCTTGTACTCAATACTCATGTATATTATGGTCCCCTATTTGTGATTATTATTATTATTATTTTTTAAATGATGTCGAAATTACGGTACATGCACTGCGTTACATCATCCAGTGCTTTGTGTGAATGGCAGCGGAACACTTGTTTTTTTCAAACATGTGGAAGAACCATTGCTCAAATTTCAGTTGCTCACCAAATGTCTTTACTTTTTTTTGTTAGAAGATTAATTGTGAAATCCTCTCTTCCAATCAGATTGTTCTGACGCCATCCCAATACTGCCGCTAGCCTCCAGGGGCCGTATTTGCATAGGATTTGAGCTTTGATATGCTGTTTGATGTAATAAAAATAATTTCTTTCTGAAGCACCCTGGAGAGCATATCATCATCATTCACATGCATTTTGTCAGGGCATTCAATTTTCTAGTTTGTAGTCCTTTTTTCTTTTCTTTTGGTGTTCTATAAGCACATTTTAATGGGCACGTTTGCTTTTCCCAGGTTATACCCTGATGCACCCATCACTAACGCGGCCCTACTTGATGACCGAGCCTCCTCTTCACACAGACATTATCCACTATGAGAATAT
Source organism: Leptonotus elevatus (assembly GCF_054856555.1). NCBI lineage: Eukaryota > Metazoa > Chordata > Actinopteri > Syngnathiformes > Syngnathidae > Leptonotus > Leptonotus elevatus. The sequence continues at coordinate 5,485,395 of NC_141249.1, forward strand.
TCCTGGATTCCATGTTGTGCGACAGAACATCCTCAAGTGAGAATAGCTGTGGAAGTTGAAAAAGAAAAAAGGTTGCTGCCCATGATGTTATTGATGAATGCTCTGCATTTCCTGCAGCCTCCCGTTGGGCAGTCAAGTCATCGCGGTTCCAGTGAACTCATCTTTGTCCTGGCACACGAACCGGCTCCGAGACAACAGCAAAAATGCATACAATGTCAGCTACGCTTGGAAGCTGGTAGGTGTTGCAGGAGAATGACATTTTGTACTCACTTTTTGGCACAGTGGTACATTTTGTGCATTACTGCATATACTTTAATACTGTTCAAGATGAAAGTCAACCTGCCCAAAAAATCTAGACAATAATATGTTCTACGCAGCTCCGCTAGTCTAAGTACGGTATTCTGGTTGATATTTTGTTTGTGGAATATGAGTTAAGCAGTAAAATCCAGCAGTTTTTATCAATATCAGAAGGCAGCCATTTTGCTTGTTTGCTGTTGAGTGAAAATGACATCACAGTTGCTCAGGTAACAACCAATCACAGCTCTGTTTCAGAAAACAGGTGAGCTGCGATTGGTCGTTGCCTGAGCCCTGACTGAGCAACTGTGAAGTCATCTTCAGTTGACAGCAAGTGGCAAAATGGCGGCCCCTGAGATGGATAAAAATGGCTGGATTTTGCTGCACAACTCATAATCCATAAATGTAATATTAATCAGAATGTCATGTTTAGACTTGTGAGGTCAAATATAACATATTATTGTCAAGAAATGTTTAAGGTTGACTTCGCTTTCAAGAGATGCATATGTATAATATAACCAACTATCTTGCCTTTTAGGTTCAGGACACGTCGTTCATCTTGTGCATCGTGTACGTGCAGCCAGAGATTCCAGTGAAACAGCTCAAAAACCTGAACACGGCACCCAGCTCCAAGCTCCTGTACCATCGTTTGGACTTATTGGGTCAGCCTAGCTCTTGCCTCCATTTTAAACAGCTTGCCACTGTTGGTAAGGCCAAGCTAAATTCCTCACGACTCACCAAATTTTTGTTTTTGTGTGTTTGTTCTGATGTCAGCTCTGAAAACCTCTATGTCCCTTTCTTTGCCTTTCTCAGAATCCCCCACAGTGATGCTGGCAGCTGGTAGCTTCTCATCTCCCTATGAGCACCTCAGCCAGCCAGAAACAAAGCGCATGGTGGAGCACTACACAGCCTATCTGAGTGATAACACACGGCTCATCGCCAACCCAGGCCTCAAGGTACACAACAACAAAAATGCATGCAAACGATGCCTTCGTTAACATTGTTTGAAATACAAATATTTATATTCATGACTCATACTGGCAATAAATGTGCGCCCGCAGAAGAGAGAGAGATTTAGTAGAGCGTTTCTGTATTAGGTAATGAAGCTCTGCATCTTTAAGGAGGGGACAAAACCCCCATGTGGTTTTGGCAGTCTGTTTGCATTCCTGGTGTGGGGGTGCTGGGGTGTAAGGGGTTTGAACTCAACCACACTTGCAGTTCCGATGCCCAGGCCCTTCCAGGTCTTAAGGCCCCCTCATGTGACCAATCACCCCTTTCAGACGCTCTTAAAAAAACAACAACACACCAGCAGTGTCAAATGTCTGTCACATGGGCCAGAACTATCCTAGTCCAAATCATGTGACGATCACTTATCGCTTCAATAAATTCTGATTGATGCACTTGTGATGGCTAAAACATGCCAAGTTTTAGGAACAAAATAAGCCTACTGCACATAAAATGCGGTGCAACCAAAGAATACTGTATTTTAGGACTAGTTGCACCAGTAAAAAAAAAAAAAAAAAGCATCATAAAGAAGAATAAAACATAAGTGGCTCTGTATAATTTTTTTGTGTATGTTACAAAGACTGACCAAGAACAGTAGAGCTCAGACTCACGCCCAAAATGCCCGTTCCCTAGTCGTGTTGATGACAACAAATGTCCCACCCTGCATTGTGGCCAAAGTTAGAATCCTGGTCGCTTATCGTGCTTTTTGATCCTCAAGTAGTAGTCATGGCAACTAATGTGTAGATGTCATTAGTTTGCTTTATGGTAAGCCATTTTAAACTTTTCCATTGTTAGACGCAAAAGTTTCTATTGTATAAGTTTTGATGTCCAGGTGGTGTTAGAACTTTATGTATTGCATATTTAAAATAATCTAAGACTGGTCTGGCCTCCTTGGTACAAAAATGGGCTGAATGTTCCTTGTGAAAAAAAGTTTTACATCGCTATAATACAATTATGAGATATTCTTGGGGCATTTAAAGGGAGCTTATATGATGAATATGTGACCTGTTTTTGTCAAATATATATATATATATATATAAATAATTTTTTTACTGTTTCCTGAAATGAATGTCCCTCGCCATCACTTGTTTACCTTCTTGTCTGTATTCTCACATACTCCCTGCTGCACCACCACAGTCCTCTGTCAGGAACGAGGTTATGGCGACCAGTCACGTCACGGATGAGTGGATGACACTAATGGAAATGAGTAGCCTCAACTGCTACATTGTGCGGCGTTACATAGCAACACCCAGTGGGGTTCTCCGGATTTACCCTGGATCATTGATGGACAAAGCCTTTGACCCGACCCGCAGACAATGGTGAGGCTTATTTTGGATGAAATGAAGGGGCAAGTGTGTGTTGTGTGTGTGTGTGTGTGTGGGGGGGGGGGGGGTGCGTGTGTGTGTGTCGGCGTACTGAATGCGTGCACAATGATTTTCACTCATTGTGTCAATATGTTGTAAATTATTTTCTCGTTAGACACCTCTCCAGACAAATTGTATTAGATGTAGCTGTTCGATACCTTGTGCTGTACAAAAATGTTGCCTTGCTAAATGACATCATTTTTTTAGTGTTTGATCCCAAATATGTGAACTCCACCTTTGCTCCATGTTGCGTCACGTACCAGGTACCAGCACGCTGTGGCTAACCCTGGCCTCATCACCTTTACTGGGCCTTACTTGGATGTGGGCGGCGCAGGCTACGTTGTTACCATCAGCCACACCATCCATGCCTCCAGGTAAGAAGATAGATGCTTTACTTTATTACTACAAATTGCAGTTCCCCTTGCAAGAGGATTTCAGATGTCTTGCATGATTGATTAAATTCCAGTAAACAACATTGAGAGAGAGAAACTAGAATACAAGCTTTTTGTCCACATGCTTATTTTGAATGCATGAGAAAAATCCAAATATGTCCTTTAGGTACTGTGCCCCCCCAAAGTGTAACATTGTTTTTCCACATGCCTTGTCTTATTGCAACAGCGACCCAGTCCCGCTGTAGCAATAATTGCAGAAACTTTTCAGCACATACTCTTTTTGCTGAAGCTTTTTGAGATTGGCCTGTTGACGTTTCCACTTCAAAATTGCAACGTGCAATAGCGCCACTTTCAAGACCAAAAACTTTAGAAACACATTTCTCAAGTTAAGAATTATAGAAATGATCCCTGAGAGTATAGACTTAATAGCGCCACTTTCAACAGTGTAGCAACAACTATTTACTAGG